>NC_091360.1:12960273-12992773 GCF_038502225.1 Cherax quadricarinatus
CTCCAGGACTCAAGTCCGGCCTGCCGGTTTCCCTGAACCCCTTCATAAATGTTACTTTGCTCACACTCCAACAGCACGTCAAGTATTAAAAACCATTTGTCTCCATTCACTCCTATCAAACACGCTCACGCATGCCTGCTGGAAGTCCAAGCCCCTCGCACACAAAACCTCCTTTACCCCCTCCCTCCAACCTTTCCTAGGCCGACCCCTACCCCGCCTTCCTTCCACTACAGACTGATACACTCTTGAAGTTATTCTGTTTCGCTCCATTCTCTCCACATGTCCGAACCACCTCAACAACCCTTCCTCAGCCCTCTGGACAACAGTTTTGGTAATCCCGCACCTCCTCCTAACTTCCAAACTACGAATTCTCTGCATTATATTCACACCACACATTGCTCTCAGACATGACATCTCCACTGCCTCCAGCCTTCTCCTCGCTGCAACATTCATCACCCATGCTTCACACCCATATAAGAACGTTGGTAAAACTATACTCTCATACATTCCCCTCTTTGCCTCCAAGGACAAAGTTCTTTGTCTCCACAGACTCCTAAGTTCACCACTCACCCTTTTCCCCTCATCAATTCTATGATTCACCTCATCATTCATAGACCCATCTGCTGACACGTCCACTCCCAAATATCTGAATACATTCACCTCCTCCATACTCTCTCCCTCCAATCTGATATCCAATCTTTCATCACCTAATCTTTTTGTTATCCTCATAACCTTACTCTTTCCTGTATTCACTTTCAATTTTCTTCTTTTGCACACCCTACCAAATTCATCCACCAATCTCTGCAACTTCTCTTCAGAATCTCCCAAGAGCACAGTGTCATCAGCAAAGAGCAACTGTGACAACTCCCACTTTATGTGTGATTCTTTATCTTTTAACTCTACGCCTCTTGCCAAGACCCTCGCATTTACTTCTCTTACAACCCCATCTATAAATATATTAAACAACCACGGTGACATCACACATCCTTGTCTAAGGCCTACTTTTACTGGGAAATAATTTCCCTCTTTCCTACATACTCTAACTTGAGCCTCACTATCCTCGTAAAAACTCTTCACTGCTTTCAGTAACCTACCTCCTACACCATACACCTGCAACATCTGCCACATTGCCCCCCTATCCACCCTGTCATACGCCTTTTCCAAATCCATAAATGCCGCAAAGACCTCTTTAGCCTTATCTAAATACTGTTCACTAATATGTTTTACTGTAAACACCTGGTCCACACACCCCCTACCTTTCCTAAAGCCTCCTTGTTCATCTGCTATCCTATTCTCCGTCTTACTCTTAATTCTTTCAATAATAACTCTACCATACACTTTGCCAGGTATACTCAACAGACTTATCCCCCTATAATTTTTGCACTCTCTTTTATCCCCTTTGCCTTTATACAAAGGAACTATGCATGCTCTCTGCCAATCCCTAGGTACCTTACCCTCTTCCATACATTTATTAAATAATTGCACCAACCACTCCAAAACTATATCCCCACCAGCTTTTAACATTTCTATCTTTATCCCATCAATCCCGGCTGCCTTACCCCCTTTCATTTTACCTACTGCCTCACGAACTTCCCCCACACTCACAACTGGCTCTTCCTCACTCCTACAAGATGTTGTTCCTCCTTGCCCTATACACGAAATCACAGCTTCCCTATCTTCATCAACATTTAACAATTCCTCAAAATATTCCCTCCATCTTCCCAATACCTCTAACTCTCCATTTAGTAACTCTCCTCTCCTATTTTTAACTGACAAATCCATTTGTTCTCTAGGCTTTCTTAACTTGTTAATCTCACTCCAAAACTTTTTCTTATTTTCAACAAAATTTGTTGATAACATCTCACCCACTCTCTCATTTGCTCTCTTTTTACATTGCTTCACCACACTCTTAACCTCTCTCTTTTTCTCCATATACTCTTCCCTCCTTGCATCACTTCTACTTTGTAAAAACTTCTCATATGCTAACTTTTTCTCCCTTACTACTCTCTTCACATCATCATTCCACCAATCGCTCCTCTTTCCTCCCGCACCCACTTTCCTGTAACCACAAACTTCTGCTGAACACTCTAACACTACATTTTTAAACCTACCCCATACCTCTTCGACCCCATTGCCTATGCTCTCATTAGCCCATCTATCCTCCAATAGCTGTTTATATCTTACCCTAACTGCCTCCTCTTTTAGTTTATAAACCTTCACCTCTCTCTTCCCTGATGCTTCTATTCTCCTTGTATCCCATCTACCTTTTACTCTCAGTGTAGCTACAACTAGAAAGTGATCTGATATATCTGTGGCCCCTCTATAAACATGTACATCCTGAAGTCTACTCAACAGTCTTTTATCTACCAATACATAATCCAACAAACTACTGTCATTTCGCCCTACATCATATCTTGTATACTTATTTATCCTCTTTTTCTTAAAATATGTATTACCTATAACTAAACCCCTTTCTATACAAAGTTCAATCAAAGGGCTCCCATTATCATTTACACCTGGCACCCCAAACTTACCTACCACACCCTCTCTAAAAGTTTCTCCTACTTTAGCATTCAGGTCCCCTACCACAATTACTCTCTCACTTGGTTCAAAGGCTCCTATACATTCACTTAACATCTCACAAAATCTCTCTCTCTCCTCTGCATTCCTCTCTTCTCCAGGTGCATACACGCTTATTATGACCCACTTCTCGCATCCAACCTTTACTTTAATCCACATAATTCTTGAATTTCCACATTCATATTCTCTTTTCTCCTTCCATAACTGATCATTCAACATTACTGCTACCCCTTCCTTTGCTCTAACTCTCTCAGATACTCCAGATTTAATCCCATTTATTTCCCCCCACTGAAACTCTCCTACCCCTTCAGCTTTGTTTCGCTTAGGGCCAGGACATCGAACTTCTTTTCATTCATAACATCAGCAATCATCTGTTTCTTGTCATCCGCACTACATCCACGCACATTTAAGCATCCCAGTTTTATAAAGTTTTTCTTCTTCTCTTTTTTAGTAAATGTCTACAGGAGAAGGGGTTACTAGCCCATTGCTCCCGGCATTTTAGTCGCCTCATACGACACGCATAGCTTACGGAGGAAAGATTCTTTTCCACTTCCCCATGGACAATAGAAGAAATAAAGAGGAACAAGAGCTATTTAGAAAAAGGAGAAAAACCTAGATGTATGTATATGCATGTGCATGTCTGTGAAGTGTGACCAAAGTGTAAGTAGGAGTAGCAAGATATCCCTGTTATCTAGCGTGTTTATGAGACAGAAAAAGAAACCAGCAATCCTACCATCATGCAAAACAGTTACAGGTTTCTGTTTCACAGTCATCTGGCAGGACGGTAGTACTTCCCTGGGTGGTTGCTGTCTACCAACCTACTACCTACAATATATATATATATATATATATATATATATATATTTTTTTTTTTTTTTTTTTTTTTTTTCAACAAGTCGGCCGTCTCCCACCGAGGCAGGGTGACCCAAAAAAGAAAGAAAATCCCCAAAAAGAAAATACTTTCATCATCATTCAACACTTTCACCACACTCGCACATTATCACTGTTTTTGCAGAGGTGCTCAGAATACAACAGTCTAGAAGCATAAACATATAAAGATACACAACATATCCCTCCAAACTGCCAATATCCCAAACCCCTCCTTTAAAGTGCAGGCATTGTACTTCCCATTTCCAGGACTCAAGTCCGACTATATGAAAATAACCGGTTTCCCTGAATCCCTTCACTAAATATTACCCTGCTCACACTCCAACAGATCGTCAGGTCCCAAGTACCATTCGTCTCCATTCACTCCTATCTAACACGCTCACGCACGCTTGCTGGAAGTCCAAGCCCCTTACCCACAAAACCTCCTTTACCCCCTCTCTCCAACCCTTTCGAGGACGACCCCTACCCCGCCTTCCTTCCCCTATAGATTTATATGCTTTCCATGTCATTCTACTGTGATCCATTCTCTCTAAATGACCAAACCACCTCAACAACCCCTCTTCTGCCCTCTGACTAATACTTTTATTAACTCCACACCTTCTCCTAATTTCCACACTCCGAATTTTCTGCATAATATTTACACCACACATTGCCCTTAAACAGGACATCTCCGCTGCCTCCAACCGTCTCCTCGCTGCTGCATTTACCACCCAAGCTTCACACCCATATAAGAGTGTTGGTACTACTATACTTTCATACATTCCCTTCTTTGCCTCCATAGATAACGTTTTTTGACTCCACATATACCTCAACGCACCACTCACCTTTTTTCCCTCATCAATTCTATGATTAACCTCATCCTTCATAAATCCATCCGCCGACACGTCAACTCCCAAGTATCTGAAAACATTCACTTCTTCCATACTCCTCCTCCCCAATTTGATATCCAATTTTTCTTTATCTAAATCATTTGACACCCTCATCACCTTACTCTTTTCTATGTTCACTTTCAACTTTCTACCTTTACACACATTCCCAAACTCATCCACTAACCTTTGCAATTTTTCTTTAGAATCTCCCATAAGCACAGTATCATCAGCAAAAAGTAACTGTGTCAATTCCCATTTTGAATTTGATTCCCCATAATTTAATCCCACCCCTCTCCCAAACACCCTAGCATTTACTTCCTTTACAACCCCATCTATAAATATATTAAACAACCATGGTGACATTACACATCCCTGTCTAAGACCTACTTTTACCGGGAAGTAGTCTCCCTCTCTTCTACACACCCTAACCTGAGCCTCACTATCCTCATAAAAACTCTTTACAGCATTTAATAACTTACCACCTATTCCATATACTTGCAACATCTGCCACATTGCTCCTCTATCCACTCTATCATATGCCTTTTCTAAATCCATAAATGCAATAAAAACTTCCCTATCTTTATCTAAATACTGTTCACATATATGCTTCAATGTAAACACCTGATCTACACATCCCCTACCCACTCTAAAACCTCCTTGCTCATCCGCAATCCTACATTCTGTCTTACCTCTAATTCTTTCAATTATAACCCTACCGTACACTTTTCCTGGTATACTCAGTAAGCTTATTCCTCTATAATTTTTACAGTCTCTTTTGTCCCCTTTCCCTTTATATAAAGGGACTATACATGCTCTCTGCCAATCCCTAGGTACCTTCCCCTCTTTCATACATTTATTAAACAAAAGTACCAACCACTCCAACACTATATCCCCCCCTGCTTTTAACATTTCTGTCATGATCCCATCAGTTCCAGCTGCTTTACCCCCTTTCATTTTACGTAATGCCTCACGTACCTCCCCCACACTTACATTCTGCTCTTCTTCACTCCTAAAAGATGGTATACCTCCCTGACCAGTGCATGAAATTACTGCCTCTGTTTCTTCCTTAACATTTAAAAGTTCCTCAAAATATTCTCGCCATCTACCCAATACCTCCATCTCCCCATCTACTAACTCCCCTACTCTGTTTTTAACTGACAAATCCATATTTTCCCTAGGCTTTCTTAACTTGTTTAACTCACTCCAAAATTTTTTCTTATTTTCATTAAAATTTCTTGACAGTGCCTCTCCCACTCTATCATCTGCTCTCCTTTTGCACTCTCTCACCACTCTCTTTACCTTTCTTTTACTCTCCATATACTCTGCTCTTCTTATAACACTTCTGCTTTGTAAAAACCTCTCATAAGCTACCTTTTTCTCTTTTATCACACCCTTTACTTCATCATTCCACCAATCACTCCTCTTTCCTCCTGCCCCCACCCTCCTATAACCACAAACTTCTGCCCCACATTCTAATACTGCATTTTTAAAACTATTCCAACCCTCTTCAACCCCCCCACTACTCATCTTTGCACTAGCCCACCTTTCTGCCAATAGTCGCTTATATCTCACCCGAACTTCCTCCTCCCTTAGTTTATACACTTTCACTTCCCTCTTACTTGTTGTTGCCACCTTCCTCTTTTCCCATCTACCTCTTACTCTAACTGTAGCTACAACTAAATAATGATCCGATATATCAGTTGCCCCTCTATAAACATGTACATCCTGGAGCCTACCCATCAACCTTTTATCCACCAATACATAATCTAATAAACTACTTTCATTACGTGCTACATCATACCTTGTATATTTATTTATCCTCTTTTTCATAAAATATGTATTACTTATTACCAAATTTCTTTCTACACATAGCTCAATTAAAGGCTCCCCATTTACATTTACCCCTGGCACCCCAAATTTACCTACTACTCCCTCCATAACATTTTTACCCACTTTAGCATTAAAATCCCCAACCACCATTACTCTCACACTTGATTCAAAACTCCCCACGCATTCACTCAACATTTCCCAAAATCTCTCTCTCTCCTCTACACTTCTCTCTTCTCCAGGTGCATACACGCTTATTATAACCCACTTTTCACATCCAATCTTTATTTTACTCCACATAATCCTTGAATTAATACATTTATAGTCCCTCTTTTC
This sequence comes from Cherax quadricarinatus, assembly GCF_038502225.1. Classification (NCBI taxonomy): domain Eukaryota; kingdom Metazoa; phylum Arthropoda; class Malacostraca; order Decapoda; family Parastacidae; genus Cherax; species Cherax quadricarinatus. The sequence goes on from NC_091360.1 coordinate 12,966,774, forward strand.
CTGCCATAGCTTATCCTTCAACATTATTGCTACTCCTTCTTTAGCTCTAACTCTATTTGAAACCCCTGACCTAATCCCATTTATTCCTCTCCACTGAAACTCTCCCACCCCCTTCAGCTTTGTTTCACTTAAAGCCAGGACATCCAGCTTCTTCTCATTCATAACATCCACAATCATCTCTTTCTTATCATCTGCACAACATCCACGCACATTCAGACTTCCCACTTTGACAATTTTCTTCTTCTTATTCTTTTTAGTAATCTTTACAGGAAAAGGGGTTACTAGCCCATTGTTCCCGGCATTTTAGTTGACTTTTACAACACGCATGGCTTACGGAGGAAAGATTCTTATTCCACTTCCCCATGGATATAAAAGGAAAATTAATAAGACCAAGAACTATTAAGATAAAATCAAAGAAAACTCAGATGAGTGTGTATAAATAAATGTGTACATGTATGTGTAGTGTGACCTAAGTGTAAGTAGAAGTAGCAAGACATGCCTGTAATCTTGCATATTTATGAGACAGACAAAAGACATCAGCAATCCTACCATCATGTAAAACAATCACAGGCTTCGTTTTACACTCACTTGGCAGGACGGTAGTACCTCCCTGGGTGGTTGCTGTCTACCAACCTACTACCTACATATATATATATATATAATATATATATATATATATATATATATAATATATATATATATATATATATATATATATATATATATAAGGAATGTATGAAAGTATAGTAGTACCAACACTCTTATATGAGTGTGAAGCTTTGGTTGTAAATGTTGCAGCGAGGAGGAGGTTGGAGGCAGTGGAGATGTCCTGTCTAAGGGCAATGTGTGGTGTAAATATTATGCAGAAAATTGGGAGTATGGAAATTAGGAGAAGGTGTGGAGTTAATAAAAGTATTATTCAGAGGGCTGAAGAGGGTTTGTTGAGGTGGTTTGGTCATTTAGAGAAAATGGATCAAAGTAGAAGGACATGGAGAGTGTATAAATCTGTAGGGAAAGGAAGACGGGGTAGGGGTCGTCCTCGAAAAGGTTGGAGGGAGAGGGTAAAGGAGGTTTTGTGGGCGAGAGGCTTGGACTTCCAGCAAGCTTGCGTGAGCGTGTTAAATAGGAGTGAAAGGAGACGAATGGTATTTGGGACCTTATGAGCTGTTGGAGTGTGAGCAGGGTAATATTTAGTGAAGGGGTTCAAGGAAACCGGTTATTTTTCTATAGCCGGACTGGAGTCCTGGATATGGGAAGTACAATGCCTGCACTTTAATGCAGGGGTTTGGGATATTGGCAGTTTGGAGGATATGTTGTGTATGTATATACGTATATGCTTCTAAATTGTTGTGTTCTGAGCTCTTCTGCAAAAACAGTGATTATTTGTGAGTGAGGTGAAAGTGTTGAATGATGATGAAAGTATTTTCTTTTAGGGGATTTTCTTTCTTTTTTGGGTCACTCTGCCTCGGTGGGAGACGGCCGACTTGTTAATATATATATATATTACATATATATATATATATATATATATATATATATATATATATATATATATATATATATATATATATATATATATATTTACATACGGGTTTATTACTTCAAAATTAATAATAAAGACATTTTATCCTCCCTTTCATTTTGTTTCTTAATAAAAATTTAGTTTTGCTACAGGTTAATGCCAGAGAGTGTTCGATGGTTAGTCGCTCAGGGTCGTAATGATGAGGCCAAGAAAATTATAGAGAGAGTTGCTATAGTCAATAATGTTGATGTACCAAGACATCTGCTGGACGTTCATAATGTGGAGGTAACTTGCCCTTCAATTATTTTTTTTCTTTTCTCTGAAAATTAGGAAAGAGTTTTAGGTAAATTCGCACTGAAATTTACAGGAAATGCTAAAACAAATAACCTGCATTTATGAGACTGACTATGGCCTAAGTCGGACTGAAAATATCATTAATTTCAGTTTATTAAGTGCGGGTTATTTGTATGTTCCTGTCAGGATATTGCGATTTTAGATTCACTATGTATATTGTTTATTTACACTGATTATGAATCACCTCTTGAGGTAGAGAATCAATTTAAATTAATTACTCATTTGTTATTGTAACTAACAGCTTCGTCCTGTTGACGGAACTCTGTCAGTAACTAGCAGTAACATTGAACATGTGAATGAAACTAGACAAGAAGCAAAGATCAAGAAGACTGTTCTTGACCTCTTGAGAACTCCTGTTATGAGGAAAAGATCATTCACCTTGTTTTTCTGTTGGTAAGTATAAGTTTTTGATGAAACCAATTGTTCTCTAATATATTTGATCAGTTTATGGTTCCTAGTAAATATTCACATCTGCCTTTCATGTATATCTTGTAAAAAAAAAATAATTGTTATTTTGATGAGTAAATATTCATTGCTGATGTGGTGATTATTTGAAAAACTTAAAAAAATATAACAAAAATCCTAAAATATGGGATCAAGTCAATCACATTATAAAAGGCTATTACAATACCGCAACATTTAAAAAGTAATTTCATATATCCAAATATGGAATGTTGTTTTTTACATGCAAAGTTCTGTACATAATTTTTTATTTGTTACTGTAACAAAAAGTTTAAGATAAGATAAGATTTCGTTCGGATTTTTAACCCCGGGGGGTTAGCCACCCAGGATAACCCAAGAAAGTCAGTGCGTCATCGAGGACTGTCTAACTTATTTCCATTGGGGTCCTTAATCTTGTCCCCCAGGATGCGACCCACACCAGTCGACTAACACCCAGGTACCTATTTGCTGCTAGGTGAACAGGACAACAGGTGTAAGGAAACGTGTCGAAATGTTTCCACCCGCCGGGAATCGAACCCGGGCCCTGCGTGTGTGAAGCGGGAGCTTTAGCCACCAGGCCACCGGGCCTTATTTACACTACACTTTCCACTCTGAGTTTCTTATATTTTCAACAAGGTGGTCGTAACCCACCATTGCAGAATGACCTCCCAAAATAGAGAAATAAATAACCATAATGGTTTAACAGCAGTCATGCCAGAAGAGCACAGATTTCCTAATTCACTCTCAGAGTGAATGTACTATACTTCAAACCTTCAGAAATAGTTTCTGTTCTCTGATAATGTTAGTCAGACAAATTTCTCCAAGCAGCAGTAATTTACCTCCTACTAGATACTGAACAGCAAATCAGTTGGAAATCAATGATCTTGTGTCATAATGTATATTTTAAATCTCTTTTGTTATTATTATTAATAATAATAACAATAATAATAATAATTATTATTATTATTACTATTATTATTAGAGAGAAGGGACACTAAACTTATAAACATCATACAGCACCTGCGAAGAAATCGGACTCGATCTATGAAACAGAAAGTTGTTCCACTTCCTTTGATCAAGAGTCCCTCACCTACATCAAGGAACTTCCATAGAAGGGATATATATATTGACATCCTGGCTGTGAGACTTGAATGACTGCTTTGCATTTAGTGGGTGGAAGATCAATTATTCACTTCACATTCACGAAACTACACCGTGTACTTCAGGGGCATATTGGAGTACGCAACACCAGTATTGGGGTACGCAGCACCAGTATTGGGGTACGCAGCACCAGTATTGGGGTACGCAGCACCAGTATTGGAGTACGTAGCACCAGTATTGGGGTACGCAGCACCAGTATTGGGGTACGCAGCACCAGTATTGGAGTACGTAGCACCAGTATTGGGGTACGCAGCACCAGTATTGGAGTACGTAGCACCAGTATTGGAGTACGTAGCACCAGTATTGGAGTACGTAGCACCAGTATTGGAGTACGTAGCACCAGTATTGGAGTACGCAACACCAGTATTGGAGTACGTAGCACCAGTAATGGAGTACGTAGCACCAGTATTGGAGTATGCAGCACCAGTATTGGAGTACGCAGCGCCAGTATTGGAGCACGTAGCACCAGTATTGGAGTACGCAGCGCCAGTATTGGAGTACGCAGCACCAGTACTGGAGTATGCAGCACCAGTATTGGAGTACGCAACACCAGTATTGGAGTACGCAGCACCAGTACTGGAGTATGCAGCACCAGTATTGGAGTACGCAGCACCAGTATTGGAGTACGCAGCACCAGTATTGGAGTACGCAACACCAGTATTGGAGTACACAGCACCAGTACTGGAGTATGCAGCACCAGTATTGGAGTACGTAGCACCAGTATTGGAGTACGCAACACCAGTATTGGAGTACGCAGCACCAGTATTGGAGTACACAGCACCAGTACTGGAGTATGCAGCACCAGTATTGGAGTACGTAGCACCAGTATTGGAGTACGCAACACCAGTATTGGAGTACGCAACACCAGTATTGGAGTACGCAGCACCAGTATTGGAGTACGCAGCACCAGTATTGGAGTACGCAACACCAGTATTGGAGTACACAGCACCAGTAGTGGAGTATGCAGCACCAGTATTGGAGTACGCAGCACCAGTATTGGAGTACGCAACACCAGTATTGGAGTACGCAGCACCAGTATTGGAGTACGCAGCACCAGTATGTAACCTACACCTGGTCAAATATGTCAATTAGAGAAAATGCAAAGGTTTACAACAAGACTAATTTCGTTGCTGAGGAGTTTGTGCTACGACGAGAGGATAGAAAGGATAGTGGTGACATGATAATGACATAAAAAATAATTAGAGAAATTGACAAGGTGGATAGGGACAGAATGTTTCAGAGATGGGACACAGCAACAAGGGGTCACAGCTGGAATATAAAATTTCAGATGAATCACAAGGACGTTAGGAATTACTGTTCAGTCAAACAGCTGTCAGGAAGTGGAACAATCTGGAGAGTGATGTAGATTTAGCGTTTCTTTTTGATTATAATAATAATACATTTTACGACCACAACGTGAGACGTAATACTTCTGAAATCCCTGTGACACGAATGTATCTTAAACTTCCAGCTGTGTCCCTAAGTTCCCGTTTCTGTCACTGTCAACCCTTTCAGTTTTATTGATGTCATTCTTCTGATAGGGCTGTATAGCAGGTTTGCTTCAGATTTGGTTTAAGTGCTATGTTGCTCTTGAATTGTTTCTCAGCCTCTCTAATCAACCTTGCATATTCATTTCTGGCAAATGTTTCTTCTCTTCATCTCCCCTTCACTTCCCATAGTTTTCTCATGCTCTTAACGCTTCCCGGAATTTCCTCATCTCTGGAAACTTTCTGCTTCTAAAGTTTGCAAGCGTGTGTGTGTGTGTGTGTGTGTGTGTGTGTGTGTGTGTGTGTGTGTGTGTGTGTGTGTATGGTGTATATATATATATATATATATATATATATATATATATATATATATATATATATATATATATATATGTCGTGCCGAATAAGCAGAACTTGCGATCTTGGCTTAAATAGCAACGTTCATCTTGAAATATATAGGACAAGTGAAAATTTGTGTATGCAAATATATATGAAGAGGGTAATATTTTGTGAAGGGATTCAAGGAAACCGATTAGCCAGACTTGAGTACTGGAAATGGGATGTACAATGCCTGCACTTTAAAGGAGGCGTTTGGGATATTGTCAGTTTGTAAGAACTTCTAAACTGTCGTATCTGAGCGCTTCTGTAAACAGAGTGATTATGTATGAGTGATGGTGAAAGTGTTGAATGATGCGTTAAAACACATACATACACGCACACACACACACACACACACACACACACACACACACACACACACACACACACACACACACACACACACACACACACACCGTAGCAACCGGTGAAGAGGCGGGGCCAGGAGCTAGGACTCGACCCCTGCAACCACAAATAGGTGAGTACACACGTCGCACGTCAAGAAGTTAGATAAAGTACAAAGGTTTGCAACAAGGGTAGTCCCAGAGCTCAGGGGAATGTAGTACGAGGAAAGGTTGAGGGAAATCGGACTGACGACACTGGAGAACAGAAGGGTCAGGGGAGACATGATAACGACATATAAGATACTGCGGGGAATAGACAAGGTGGACAGAGATAGGATGTTCCAGAGAGGGGACACAGAAACAAGGGGTCACAACTGGAAGCTGAAGACTCAGACGAGTCACAGGGACGTTAGGAAGTATTTCTTCAGTCATAGAGTCGTCAGGAAGTGGAATAACCTAGCAAGTGAAGTAGTGGAGGCAGGAACCATACATAGTTTTAAGAAGAGGTATGACAAAGCTCAGGAAGCAGAGAGGGAGAGGACCTAGTAGCGATCAGTGAAGAGGCGGGGCCAGGAGCTGAGTCTCGACTCCTGCAACCACAATTAGGTGAGTGCATACATTACACACACACACACACACACACACACACACATATATATATATATATATATATATATATATATATATATATATATATATATATATATATATATATATATATATATATATATATATATATATATATATATATATATATATATATATATACGCACACATACGCACATATACATAAATACACATACACACGCATACACACATATACACTCATATACGCACATATACATACATACACACACACACACACACACTGGGAGCGGGGATGGTGGTGGGGGACGGGGGTGCAGGTGGAGAGGGGAATAGGCCATACGTAGAGGCACGACCATGCTACCAAGAGATACAGGAAAAAATAGGGGAGAAAATGGCCATGTACGAAAAGGAACCAGAGACACAGAGGGACATGCAATGCGAGGAGAGGGCGAAGTCAGTGTTTATTCATGGGCTTTAGGAGAGCGAGGGAAGGACACACAATGAAAGATGGCAGGCAGGAAGACACGAGATTGAGAACATCATCAAGGAAATAGACGAAGAGGACATGTCTGAGATTGTAAATTTTCAGAGAATAGAGGGTACTTAAAAGGGAGAAAATGGCCGATCAAGCTGATTTTCAGAACAGAAACAGTGCAAAACAGGATCCTGTAAGAGAAAGCACGGTTGAAGGAATCGTCAGTGTACCAGAGGGCATTCCTAGACTGAGACAGAATAAAAACAAAATGACAGCAGCTGAGGGAGAGGACACAAATGCGAAAGGGGCTAGGAAGAGAGATAAGGACAGAAACAGCAGAGGACAACCAGAGCAGGGCAGAGCAACAAGAGCAAGCACCAGAGAACCATCCCAAGAACCCCACAACCAAATATGCTGTCCCAACACAGACCACAACCAACACTCACAGCCCTCACAGGGATGATAACAGATGCCATATCAGATCTTGAGGAAAGACAGAGGGAACATAGGGAGTGGAAGAGTGGCACCGCTGATCAAAAACTAATGGGGTTTTGAAGAGCTGGAGAGAGGAGACAGAGGAGAAGCAAGAGACTATATAATAGGAACGCTTCAGTCTGGAGGTCCCAAGGTGGTAATTACATTGATGTATAACCCACCACAGAACAGCAGGAGGCCAAAGCAAGAGTATGATGAGAGTAATAGAGCCATGGTTGACACACTGGCTGAAATGGCCAGAAGGGCTCACGTGAGCAGGGCAAAGCTGCTGATCATGGGTGACTTCAACCACAAGGAAATCGACTGGGAGAACTAGGAGTCACATGGGGGCCAAAAAACGTGGAGGGCTAAGATGATGGAGCTGGTACTGGAAAACCTCATGTACCAACACGTAGGGGGCACTACCAGAGAGAGAGTGGAGAGGCCAAACAGCGAGATTGACCTAGTATTCACATTGAGTAGTGCAGATATTGAGGACATCACATATGAAAGACCCCTTGGGGCCAGTGATCATGTGGTTCTGAGCTTCGAATACATAGTAGAATTACAAGTGGAGGGGGAAGCAGGAAGGGCCGGACGAATAAAGCCAAACTACAAGAAAGGGGACTACGCAAACATGAAGAACTTCCTGAACTGGGTTTAGTGGGACAGAGAACTAGCAGGGAAGACAGTAAATGAGATGATGGAATATGTGACAACAATATGCAAGTTAACTGAGGGAAGGTTTGTACCCAAGGGTAACAAGAATAACGAAAAGGCCAAGATGAGCCCTTGGTTCACCCTAAGGTGCAGGGAGGCCAAAACCAAGTATGCTAGGGAATGGAAGAAGTATAGAAGGCAAAGGACCCAGGAGAATAAGGAGAGCAGTCGTAGAGCCAGAAATAAATATGCACTGGTAAGAATGGAGGCCCAAAGACAATATGAGAATGACATAGCAGTGAAAGCCAAATCTGACCCAAAGCTGTTGTAGAGCCACATCAGGAGGAAAGCAACAGTCAAGGACCAGGTAATCAGGCTGAGGAAGGAAGGAGGGGAGGTCACAAAAAATGACCGCAATGTGAGGAGCTCGACATGAGATTCAAAAATGTGTTCACAGAGGAGACAGAAGGGCCTCCAGAAAGGTGGAGAAGTGGGGCACACCATCAAGTGTTGCTATGCGGGCTAAATACCTCAAAGGCGATGGGGCCGGATAATATCTCTCCATGAGTCCTGAGAGAGGGAGCAGAGGTGCATTGTGTACCACTAACAATTATCTTCATCTTCAACACATCTACCGAAACAGGGTGATTACCTGAGATAAGGAAGACAGCAGATGTAGTCCGAATTTTTAGAAAAGGAGACAGACACGAAGCATTAACCTCTCCTCATAGGACAGGCTCCTTAGCTCCGGGACTAGTCTTATTACAAACCTTTGCACTTTCTCTAATTTCCTTGTGTGTTTGGCTAGGTGTGGGTTCCAGAATGGTGCTGCATACTCCAATATAGGCGTACAGGGTCCTGAACGATTTTTTATTCAGTTGTCTGAATGTCATTTTTAAGTTTGCTAGAAGCCCGCATGCTGCAGCTGCAATTTGGCTGATGTGTGTCCTTGAGTGAGGTTTGTAGTTTCTTGCCTGCTGGACTGTACTCCATCTGCGGTCTTCTTTGCCCTTCCTCAATCTTCATGCCTTTGCAATTGGTGGGGTTGAAATCTAGGAGCCAGTTTCTGGACCAGGCATGCAGCTTGTCCAGGTCCCTTTGTAGTTCTGCCTGGTTCTCGTCCAAATGAATTCTTTTCATCAACTTCACATCATCTGCAAACGGGGACACTTCTGAGTCTATTCCTTCAATCAAGTCATTCACAAATACCAGAAAGAGCACCGGTCCTAGGACTGACCCTTGTGGAACCCCGCTCGTCTCTGACACCTCGCCACGTACCATGACTAACTGTTGTCTTCCCGAGAGGTATTCCCTGATCCATTGCAGGGCCTTCCCTGTTATCCCTGCCTGATTATCCAGCTTTCACACTAATCTTATGTGTGGAACTCTGTCAAACGCCTTCTTAGAGTCCAAGAAAAGCAATCTACCCACCTCTCTCTCTCTCTTGTCTTACTGCTTTCACCCTGCCATAGAACTCCAGTAGGTTTGTGACACCTGATTTCCAGTCCCTGAAACCATGCTGATTGTTGTTGATAAGCTCATTCATTTCTACGTATTCCACCACTCTTCTCCTGATAATCTTCTCCATGAATCTGCATAATAAACAATTCATTGACACTGGTCTGTAGTTTAAGGGATATCGACCTAATGATACTGGTAGAAATGACATGTATGCCAGAGATGGGGCTCACTAATCCAGGGTAGGTGTATGTTTTATTGCTAGCTTATTTGAAGGAGTTGTTAGGACTTTAAAGTAGGTTTAGCTAGAGGTATGGGTTTAGGAATGGAAAATAAAGAGTGTGGAAATATTGACATAGGCTTTGATATTATGAATCTTAATAATAACAGTCATTGAGTAACACTGGGTAATGATAATTGCAGAAATTGTGTAAAAGCAAAGGGTAAAGTGAAAGGACGGATTTAAACTTATATTATACTAATCGTATATATATATATATATATATATATATATATATATATATATATATATATATATATATATATATATATATATATATATATATATATATATATATATATATATGTCGTGCCGAATAGGTAAAATTTGCTATTTTGGCGTAAAAAGCAGCGTTGTTCTTGCCGAACAATGCAATCGAAAATTTGAGTGTGCAATAATTTCCCAATACTCATTCTGAATCTAACGAAAAAAATGTATTTCATTGTGTTTGTTTATTTTTAAATTATTGTTAACATATCTAAAATATATATAGTTGGATTAGGCTAAATTAAATTGCGCTTTTCAAAGAATACAATACCGAGATGTTGATAAGTGACGCAAATGTGCAGAGTTTCAGAATAAAGGTACCTTACTGTTGCACATGTGTCTTAATTATCATATACAGCTGTGACTGTCGTAGACTTAACGTGTTTACTACCCCACCTCCTCCATGATCTAGGCTCTGTGTGAACATGACAATAATGATCTGTTTGACAGGTGTGTTTGCGCTCTGGTGTACTATGGACTATCCTCCAACTCCAGCACTTTGGGTGGCAATATCTTCGTAGATTTCATCTCCACAATGCTGGTCGAGATTCCATCGTGCATTCTCAACTTTCTCGTTCTGGACAGGTAAGATCTTCATTCATGGTTGAGGGTGGGAAGGATAACATGCGAGTTACGAGACGAAAAAGCGTTTACTAAATCTCAAAAATATAAACTATTAATACTGAAAATATTATGAGGGAAGAAATAACTCTTCAAAGTTCAGATACATTTTTTTTTAATGTTTTCATATCCTTAATTTATTCCTTACGTAATAAAAATGGACATTCAGTTCAGCAAGATCTAAGAAAACACGTCATTTATTTAGACGAAAATTAATAATAATAATAATAATAATAATAATAATAATAATAATAATAATAATAATAATAATAATAATAATTATTATTACTATTATTATTAATTATTATTAATATTATTATTATTATTATTATTATTATTATTATTATTATTATTATTATTATTATTATTATTATTGAGGTTATTGTTATAGTTTTTATAAAAATTCGTTAAATATTTAGAATCTGAAGATCTTAAACATGTGTGTGACCTGAAGCAGAGGAAGAAAACAATTTGTTGTCCAAATGTTTTGGACCCGTGACTCTGGGAGAATCATGTAGGTTGTTACTGTTACACCACACAGTGTGTGAGAGTTATGTAGGTTGTTACTGTTACACCACACAGTGTGTGTGAGTCATGTAGGTTGTTACTGTTACACCACACAGTGTGTGTGAGTCATGTAGGTTGTTACTGTTACACCACACAGTGTGTGAGAGTTATGTAGGTTGTTACTGTTACACCACACAGTGTGTGAGAGTTATGTAGGTTGTTACTGTTACACCACACAGTGTGTGAGAGTTATGTAGGTTGTTACTGTTGAGTCATGTAGGTTGTTACTGTTACACCACACAGTGTGTGTGAGTCATGTAGGTTGTTACTGTTACACCACACAGTGTGTGAGAGTCATGTAGGTTGTTACTGTTACACAACAAAGTGTGTGAGAGTCGTGAAGGTTGTTACTGTTACACCACACAGAGTGTGAGAGTCGTGTAGGTTGTTACTGTTACACCACACAGTGTGTGAGAGTCATGTAGGTTGTTACTGTTACACCACAAAGTGTGTGAGAGTCGTGTAGGTTGTTACTGTTACACCACACAGTGTGTGAGAGTCGTGTAGGTTGTTACTGTTACACCACACAGTGTGTGAGAGTCATGTAGGTTGTTACTGTTACACCACACAGTGTGTGAGAGTCATGTAGGTTGTTACTGTTACACCACACAGTGTGTGAGAGTCATGTAGGTTGTTGCTGTTACACCACACAGTGCGTGAGAGTCATGTAGGCTGTTACTGTTACACCACACAGTGTGTGAGAGTCATGTAGGTTGTTACTGTTATACCACACAGTGTGAGAGAGTTGTGTAGGTTGTTACTGTTACACCACACAGTGTGTGAGAGTTATGTAGGTTGTTACTGTTACACCACACAGTGTGTGTGAGTCAAGTAGGTTGTTACTGTTACTCCATACAGTGTGTGAGAGTTATGTAGGTTGTTACTGTTACACCACACAGTGTGTGTGAGTCAAGTAGGTTGTTACTGTTACACCACACAGTGTGTGAGAGTCATGTAGGTTGTTACTGTTACACCACACAGTGTGTGAGAGTCATGTAGGTTGTTACTGTTATACCACACAGTGTGAGAGTCATGTAGGTTGTTACTGTTACACCACACAGTGTGTGAGAGTCATGTAGGTTGTTACTGTTATACCACAGTGTGTGTGAGTCAAGTAGGTTGTTACTGTTACTCCATACAGTGTGTGAGAGTCATGTAGGTTGTTACTGTTACACCACACAGTGTGTGAGAGTCATGTAGGTTGTTACTGTTACACCACACAGTGTGTGAGAGTCATGTAGGGTGTTACTGTTACACCACACAGTGTGTGAGAGTCATGTAGGCTGTTACTGTTACACCACACAGTGTGAGAGTCGTGTAGGTTGTTACTGTTACACCACACAGTGTGTGAGAGTCGTGTAGGTTGTTACTGTTACACCACACTGTGGGAGAGTCGTGTAAGTTGTTATTGTTACACCACACAGTGTGTGAGAGTCATGTAGGTAGATACTGTTACACCACACAGTGTGTGAGAGTCATGTAGGTTGTTACTGTTACACCACACAGTGTGTGAGAGTCATGTAGGTTGTTACTGTTACACCACACAGTGTGTGAGTCATGTAGGTTGTTACTGTTACACCACACAGTGTGTGGGTCATGTAGGTTGTTACTGTTACACCACACAGTGTGTGAGAGTCATGTAGGTTGTTACTGTTACACCACGCAGTGTGAGAGTCATGTAGGTTGATACTGTTACACCACACAGTGTGTGAGAGTCATGTAGGCTGTTACTGTTACACCACACACTGTGTGAGAGCCATATGGGTTGTTACTGTTACACCACACAGTGTGTGAGAGTCATGTAGATTGTTACTGTTACACCAGTGTGTGAGAGCCATGTAGGCTGTTACTGTTACACCACACAGTGTGTGAGAGTCATATAGGTTGTTACTGTTACACCACACAGTGTGTGAGTCATGTAGGTTGTTACTGTTACATCGCACATTGTGTGAGAGTCATGTAGGCTGTTACTGTTACACCACACAGTGTGTGAGAGTCATGTAGGCTGTTACTGTTACACCACACAGTGTGTGAGAGTCATATAGGTTGTTACTGTTACACCACACAGTGTGTGAGTCATGTAGGTTGTTACTGTTACATCGCACATTGTGTGAGAGTCATGTAGGCTGTTACTGTTACACCACACAGTGTGTGAGAGTCATGTAGGCTGTTACTGTTACACCACACAGTGTGTGAGAGTCATATAGGTTGTTACTGTTACACCACACAGTGTGTGAGTCATGTAGGTTGTTACTGTTACATCGCACATTGTGTGAGAGTCATGTAGGCTGTTACTGTTACACCACACAGTGTGTGAGAGTCATGTAGGTTGTTACTGTCATACCACACAGTGTGTGAGAGTCATGTAGGTTGTTACTGTTAACCCACACAGTGTGTGAGAGTCATGTAGGTTGTTACTGTTACCCCAGTGTGTGAGAGTCATGTAGGTTGTTACTGCTACACCACACAGTGTGTGAGAGTCATGTAGGTTGTTACTGTTACACCACACACTGTGTGAGAGTCATGTAGGTTGGTACTGTTACACCACACTGTGTGTGAGAGTCATGTAGGTTGTTTCTGTTACCCCACACAGAGTGTGAGAGTCATGTAGGATGTACTGTTACACCACACACTGTGTGAGAGTCATGTAGGTTGTTACTGTTACACCACACAGTGTGAGAGTCATGTAGGTTGTTACTGTTACACCACACACTATGTGAGAGTCATGTAGGTTGCTATTGTTACACCACACACTGTGTGAGAGTCATGTACGTTGTTACTGCTACACCACACAGTGTGTGAGAGTCATGTAGGTTGTTACTGTTACCCCACACGCTGTGCGAGATTCATGTAGGTTGTTGCTGTTACACCACACAGTGTGTGAGAGTCATGTATGTTACTGACTCTTACACCACACAGTGTGTGAGAGTCATGTAGGTTGGTACTTTTACACCACAGAGTGTGTGAGAGTCGTGTAGATTGTTACTGTTACACCACACAGTGTGTGAGAGTCATGTATGTTGTTACTGACTGTTACACCACACACTGTGTGAGGGTCGTGTATGTTGTTACTGTTATACCACACACTGTGTGTGATAGTCATGTTTGCTGTTACTGTTACACCACACGGTGTGTGAGAGTCATGTAGATTGTTACTGTTATACAACACAGTGTGTGACAGTCGTGTATGTTGTTACTGTTACACTACACAGTGTGTGAGAATCATGCACGTCTTTACTGCTGTACCACACAGTGTGTGAGAGTCGTGTATGCTGTTACTATTACACCACACAGTGTGTGAGAGTCAAGTATGTCGTTACTGTTATACCACACAGTGTGTGAGAGTCGTGTATGTTGTTACTGTTACACCACAAAGTGTGTGAGAGTCATGTATGCTGTTAGTGTTATACCACACAGTGTGTGACAGTCAAGTAGGTTGTTACTGTTATACCACACAGTGTGTGAGAATCATATAGGTTACTGACTGTTACACTACACAGTGTGTGAGAACCATGTGGGCTGTTACTGACTGTTGCATCACACAGTGTGTGAGTCATATTGGTTGTTAGTGACTGCTACATCACACAGTGTGTGAGAGTCGTGTTGGTTGCTACTGACTGTTACTCCACACAGTGTGTGAGAGTCATGTAGGATGTAACTTACTGTTATACCACACAGTGTATGAGAGTCATGTAGTTGTTACTATTACACCACACAGTGTGTGAGAGTCATGTAGGTTCTGACTGTTACGCCACACAGTTTGTGAGAGTCATGTAGGTTGTTACTGTTACACCTCACAATGTGTGAGTCATGTAGGTTGTTACTGTTACCCCCCACAGTGTGTGAGAGTCATGTAGGTTGTTACTGTTACACCACACAGTGTGTGAGAGTCATGTAGGTTGTTACTGTTACACCACACACTGTGTGAGAGTCATGTAGGTTGTTACTGTTACACCACACACTGTGTGAGAGTCATGTAGGCTGTTACTGTTACACAACACACTATGTGAGAGTCATGTAGGTTGTTACTGTTGCCCCACACAGTGAGTGAGAGATATGAAGGCTGTTATTGTTACACCACACAGTGTGTGAGAGCCATGTAGGTTGTTACTGTTACACCACAGGGTGTGCGAGAGTCATGTAGGTTGTTACTATTACACCACACTGTGTGAGAGTCATGTAGGTTGTTACTGTTACACCACACAGTGTGTGAGAGTCATGTATGCTACTGACTCTTACACCACATAGTGTGTCAGAGTCATGTAGGTTGGTACTGTTATACCACAGAGTGCGTGAAAGTCGTGCAGGTTGTTACTGTTACACCACACAGTGTGTGAGAGTCATGTATGTTGTTACTGACTGTTTCACCGCACACTATGTGAGAGTCGTGTAGATTGTTACTGTCACACCACACAGTGTGTGAGAGTCATGTATGTTAGTGACTCTTACACCACACAGTGTGTGAGAGTCGTGTTGGTTGCTACTGACTGTTACACCACACAGTGTGTGATAGTCATGTAGGTTGTTACTGACTGTTACACCACACACTGTGTGAGAATGATGTCGACCTTAAGCTGAAGGAATCTAATAGGAGACAAGAATCACAGGAAGAACTAAAAACCACATAGGAAATTGAAGAAGACCCAAAATACTTCTTCTCTTATGCCAAATCGAAGGAAAAAACAGCATCCAGTATTAGGCCCCTGCTTAGGCGGAATGGGACATACACAGATGATAGTCAAAAATTGAGTGAGATACTTAAGTTCCAATATAACTCAGTGTTCAGAGAGCCACTGCCCACTCTCAGGGTCGAAAATTCAAATGAATTCTTTATGAACGAAACCCAAAATTTGGTCATCCAAAAATCTCGGATATTATTTTAACTCCACAAGACTTTGAAGAGGCAATTAACGACATGCCCATGCACTCTGCCCCAGGCCCAGACTCGTGGAACTCTGTGTTCATCAAGAATTGCAAGAAGCCCTATCACGTGCCTTCAGCATTTTATGGAGAGGGATCATGGACACAGGGGTCATCCCACACACACTAAAAGCAACAGACATAGCCCCACTCCACGAAGGTGGCAGTAAAGCGATTGCAAAGAACTACAGACTGATAGCCCTAACATCCCATATCATAAAAATCTTTAAGAAGGTTCTAAGAAGCAAGAAAGCCAACCACCTAGATACCCATCAGTTACACAACTCAGAGCAACACGGGTTTAGAATAGGTCGCTCCTGCCTGTCCCAGCTACTGGACCACTATGACAAGGCCCTGGATGCTACATAGGATAAACAAAATACAGATGTAGTATACACAGACTTTGCAAAAGCTTTCGACAAATGAGGCCATGGTGTAATAGCACACAAAATGCGAGAAAAAGCAATAACGGAAAAAGTTGGTAGATGGATCTACAATTTCCTGACAAATAGAACACAAAGAGTAATAGTAAACAGAGTAAAGTCCCAGGAGGCCACGGCAAAAAGCTCTGTACCACAAGGCACAGTACTCTCCCCAATTCAATTCCTCATCCTCATTTCTGACACAGAGATGTAAGCCATAGCTCCGTGTCTTCCTTTGCGGATGACACCCGGATTACCATGGCAGTGACCGCCATCGAAGACACCGCGAGACTCCAAGCGGACATCAACCAACTCTTCGAATGGGCCACTCAAAACAACATGAAGTTCAACGAGGAGAAATTTCAACTACTCAGATATGGAAAACTTGAAGAAATTAAAAATGTGTCAGGGTATACCAAAAATTCTAACCATACAATAGAGCGGAAGAGTAATGTGAAGGACCTGGGAGTGATAATGTCAGAGGAGCTCGCCTTCAAAGAACACAACAATGTATCTACCTCATCTGCTAGGAAAATCACAGGATGGATAATGAGAACCTTCAAAACTAGGGACGCCAAGCCCATGACGATTCTCTTCAAATCGCTTGAGCTCTCTAGGCTGGAATACTGCTGTACACTAACGGCCCCTTCAAGGCTGGCGACATTGCAGACCTGGAGAGTGTACAAAGAACCTTTGCGGCACACATAAGTGCAATAAGACATCTAAACTACTGGGAGTGGTTGAAGGTTCTTGATCTGAATTCCCTCGAACGCAGGCGAGAGAGATACATGATAATATATACACTTGAAAGATCCTAGAAGGATTGGTACCAAACCTGCACACGAAAATCACTCCCTTGGAAGCAAAAGTCTCCGCAGGAGATGCAACATTCCCCCGATGAAAAGTAGGGGTGCCACGAGTACACTGAGAGACAACATAATAAGTGTCCGAGGCCCAAGACTGTTCAACTGCCTCCCTGCATACATAAGGGGGATTACCAATAAACCCCTGGCTGTCTTCACGAAGGCAATGGACAGGCACCTAGAGTCAGTACCTGGCCAACCGGGCTGTGGTTCATACTTCAGCTTGCGTGCGGCCAGCAGTAACAGCCTGGTTGATCAGACCCTGATCCACTATGAGGCCTGGTCTCAGACAAGCCCGCGGGGGCGTTGACCCCCAAAACCCTCTCCAGGTTCACCCCAGGTAAACTCCAGGTTGTAACTGACTGTTACACCACAGAGTGTGTGAGAGTCGTGTTGGTTGTTACTGACTGTTACACCACACAGTGTGTGAGAGTCGTGTTGGTTGTTACTGACTGTTACACCACACAGTGTGTGAGAGTCGTGTTGGTTGTTACTGACTGTTACACCACACAGTGTGTGAGAGTCGTGTTGGTTGTTACTGTTTTTCCACAGGCTGGGCAGGAAGAGCATGCTTACATTCTCCTGTTTACTAGGTGGAGTCGCGTGCTTCACATCCGGATTTATCCCTCAAGGTAAATTCTGCGAGTTTATGGTAGATTCCATGCCCACACTCACTTCCATAATACCCATGCCCACGCTCACTTCCATAATACCTATACCCGCACTCACTTCCATAATACCCATGCCCACGCTCACTTCCATAATACCTATACCCGCACTCACTTCCATAATACTCATGCCCCACTCACTTCCATAATACCCATACTCACACTCACTTCCATAATACCCATGCCCCCACTCATTGCCATAATACCCATGCCTACACTCACTTCCATAATACCCACGCCTACACTCAGTTCCATAATACCCATGCCCCCACTCACTTCCATAATACCCATGCCTACACTCACTTCCATAATACAAATGCCTACACTCACTTCCATAATACCCATGCCCCCACACACTTCCATAATACCCATGCCCACACTCACTTCCATAATACTCATGCCCTCACTCCCATAATACCCATGCCCCCTCTCACTTCCATAATACCCATGCCTCCACTCACTTCCATAATACCCATGCCTACACTCACTTCCATAATACTCATGCCCCCACACACTTCCATAATACCCATGCCCACACTCACTTCCGTAATACCTATGCCCACACTCACTTCCATAATACCCATGCCCCAATCACTTCCATAATACCCATGCTCACACTCACTTCCATAATACCCATGCCCTCCCTCATTTCCATAATACTCATGCCCCCACACACTTCCATAATACCCATGCCCACACTCACTTCCATAATACCCATGCCTACACTCACTTCCATAATACCCATACCCCCACACACTTCCATAATACCCATGCCCACACTCACTTCCATAATACCCATGCCTACACTCACTTCCATAATACCCATGCCCCCACACACTTCCATAATACCCATGCCCACACTCACTTCCATAATACCCATGCTCCTACTCACTTCCATAATATCCATGCCCACACTCGCTTCCATAATACCCATGACCACACTCGCTTCCATAATACCCATACCCACACTCACTTCCATAATACCCATGCCCCCACTCACTTCCATAATACCCATGCCCCCACACACCTCCATAATACCCATGCCCACGCTAACTTCCATAATACCCATGAACCCACTCCCATAATACCCATGCCCCCAATAACTTCCATAATAACCATGCCCCCACACACTTCCATAATACCCATGCCCACACTCACTTCCATAATACCCATGCCCATACTCACTTCCATAATACCCATGCCCACACTCACTTCCATAATACCCATGCCACATTCACTTCCATAGTACCCATGCCCACACCCACTTCCATAATACCTATGTGCATACTCACTTCCATAATACCCATGCCCACACTCACTTCCATAATACCCATAACCACACTCACTTCCATAAAACCCATGCCCACACTCACTTCCATAATACCCATGCCCACACTCACTTCCATAATACCCATGCCCACACTCACTTCCATAATACCCATGCCCACACTCACTTCCATAATACCCATGCCCACACTCACTTCCATAATACCCATGCCCGCACTCACTTCCATAATACCCATGCCCGCACTCACTTCCATATTACCCATGCCCCAACTCACTTCCATAATACCCATGCCCCAACTCACTTCCATAATACCCATGCCCCAACTCACTTCCATAATACCCATACCTCCACTCACTTCCATAATACCCATGCCCACACTCACTTCCATAATACCCATGCCCACACTCACTTCCATAATACCCATGCCCTCGCTCACTTCCATAATACCCATGCCCACACTCGCTTCCATAATACCCATGCCTACACTCACTTCCATAATACCCTGCCCATACTCAATTCCATAATACCCATGCCCACACTCACTTCCATAATACCCATGCCCACACTCACTTCCATAATACCCATGCCCACACTCACTTCCATAATACCCATGCCCACACTCACTTCCATAATACCCATGCCCACACTCACTTCCATAATACCCATGCCCACACTCACTTCCATAATACCCATGCCCACACTCACTTCCATAATACCCATGCCCACACTCACTTCCATAATACCCATGCCCACACTCACTTCCATAATACCCATGCCCACACTCACTTCCATAATACCCATGCCCACACTCACTTCCATAATACCCATGCCCACACTCACTTCCATAATACCTATGCCCACGCTCACTTCCATAATACCCATGCCCACACTCGCTTCCATAATACCCATGCCTACACTCACTTCCATAATACCCATGCCCATACTCACTTCCATAATACCCATGCCCACACTCACTTCCATAATACCCATGCCTACACTCACTTCCATAATACCCATGCCCATACTCACTTCCAAAATACCCATGAACATACTCACTTCCATAATACCCATGCCCATACTCACTTCCATAATACCCATGCCCACACTCACTTCCATAATACCCATGCCCACACTCACTTCCATAATACCCATGCCC
Organism: Cherax quadricarinatus; assembly: GCF_038502225.1. Taxonomy (NCBI): domain Eukaryota; kingdom Metazoa; phylum Arthropoda; class Malacostraca; order Decapoda; family Parastacidae; genus Cherax; species Cherax quadricarinatus. The sequence continues at coordinate 12,987,168 of NC_091360.1, forward strand.
ACACTCACTTCCATAATACCCATGCCCACACTCACTTCCATAATACCCATGCCCACACTCACTTCCATAATACCCATGCCCACACTCACTTCCATAATGCCCATGCCCACACTCACTTCCATAATACCCATGCCCACACTCACTTCCACAATACCCATGCCCACACTCACTTCCATAATACCCATGCCCACACTCACTTCCATAATACCCATGCCCACGCTCACTTCCATAATACCCATGCCCACACTAGCTTCCATAATACCCATGCCTACACTCACTTCCATAATACCCATGCCCATACTCACTTCCATAATACCCATGCCCACACTCACTTCCATAATACCCATGCCTACACTCACTTCCATAATACCCATGCCCATACTCACTTCCAAAATACCCATGAACATACTCACTTCCATAATACCCATGCCCATACTCACTTCCATAATACCCATGCCCATACTTACTTCCATAATACTCATGCCCATACTTACTTCCATAATACCCATGCCCACACTCACTTCCATAATACCCATGCCCATACTTACTTCCATAATACCCATGCCCATACTTACTTCCATAAAACCCATGCCCATACTTACTTCCATAATACCCATGCCCAGACTCACTTCCATAATACCCATGCCCATACTCACTTCCATAATACCCATGCCCATACTTACTTCCATAATACCCATGCCCATACTTACTTCCATAGTATCCATGCCCACACTCACTTCCATAATACCCATGCCCATGCTTACTTCCATAATACCCATGCCCACACTCACTTCCATAATTCCCATGCCCATACTTTCTTCCATAATACCCATGCCCATACTTACTTCCATAATACCCATGCCCATACTTACTTCCATAGTACCCATGCCCACACTCACTTCCATAATTCCCATGCCCATACTCACTTCCATAATACCCATGCCCATACTCACTTCCATAATACCCATGCCCATACTCACTTCCATAATACCCATGCCCATACTCACTTCCATAATACCCATGCCCATACTCACTTCCAAAATACCCATGAACATACTCACTTCCATAATACCCATGCCCATACTCACTTCCATAATACCCATGCCCACACTCACTTCCATAATACCCATGCCCACACTCACTTCCATAATACCCATGCCCACACTCACTTCCATAATACCCATGCCCACACTCACTTCCATAATACCCATGCGCACACTCACTTCCATAATACCCATGCCCACACTCACTTCCATAATGCCCATGCCCACACTCACTTCCATAATACCCATGCCCACACTCACTTCCACAATACCCATGCCCACACTCACTTCCATAATACCCATGCCCACACTCACTTCCATAATACCCATGCCCACGCTCACTTCCATAATACCCATGCCCACACTAGCTTTCATAATACCCATGCCTACACTCACTTCCATAATACCCATGCCCATACTCACTTCCATAATACCCATGCCCACACTCACTTCCATAATACCCATGCCTACACTCACTTCCATAATACCCATGCCCATACTCACTTCCATAATACCCATGCCCATACTCACTTCCATAATACCCATGCCCATACTTACTTCCATAATACCCATGCCCATACTTACTTCCATAGTATCCATGCCCACACTCACTTCCATAATACCCATGCCCATGCTTACTTCCATAATACCCATGCCCACACTCACTTCCATAATTCCCATGCCCATACTTTCTTCCATAATACCCATGCCCATACTTACTTCCATAATACCCATGCCCATACTTACTTCCATAGTACCCATGCCCACACTCACTTCCATAATTCCCATGCCCATACTCACTTCCATAATACCCATGCCCATACTCACTTCCATAATACCCATGCCCATACTCACTTCCATAATACCCATGCCCATACTCACTTCCATAATACCCATGCCCATACTCACTTCCATAATACCTATTCCCATACTAGTAGTAGATTTTTCATCTGTACAGTCCGAAAAGGCGGCGGTCCCCCGTCCCACCCCCCACTTCAGGTCCCGTGCCTGCGCCCACTCGCACCCGCACCTGCCCATGCCCACGTCCCACCCAACGCCCGAGCCCGCGCCCTCCCGCGCCCTCGAGGACCGGCGCCTCCCCTGCAGAACCTTATGCAGCACCATCTGCTGTGTTTCCCGGATCACCCCCACCCCTCAATTTTTTGTTTTCGAATTTCATAATTTTTGAAGGTCCCTCTATGGGGATCAGAGATACATTTTCACTCCTCGCTATGGATACCTCTATGGGAACACCTCCCCACTCCCCTACGATCAAACTTTCCAAAATTTTACAGGGTTTCCAAATTTACATTTATTTTTCGAATATTTTATTTTTCTCGATAATGGTAATGCACACAAAATATACCCACACTCACACGTATATATATATATATATATATATATATATATATATATATATATATATATATATATATATATATATATATATATAAAACACACAAAGTGGGAGTTGTCACAGCTGCTCTTTGCTGATGACACTGTGCTCTTGGGAGATTCTGAAGAGAAGTTGCAGAGATTGGTGGATGAATTTGGTAGGGTGTGCAAAAGAAGAAAATTAAAGGTGAATACAGGAAAGAGTAAGGTTATGAGGATAACAAAAAGATTAGGTGATGAAAGATTGAATATCAGATTGGAGGGAGAGAGTATGGAGGAGGTGAACGTATTCAGATATTTGGGAGTGGACGTGTCAGCGGATGGGTCTATGAAAGATGAGGTGAATCATAGAATTGATGAGGGAAAAAGAGTGAGTGGTGCACTTAGGAGTCTGTGGAGACAAAGAACTTTGTCCTTGGAGGCAAAGAGGGGAATGTATGAGAGTATAGTTTTACCAACGCTCTTATATGGGTGTGAAGCGTGGGTGATGAATGTTGCAGCGAGGAGAAGGCTGGAGGCAGTGGAGATGTCGTGTCTGAGGGCAATGTGTGGTGTGAATATAATGCAGAGAATTCGTAGTTTGGAAGTTAGGAGGAGGTGCGGGATTACCAAAACTGTTGTCCAGAGGGCTGAGGAAGGGTTGTTGAGGTGGTTCGGACATGTAGAGAGAATGGAGCGAAACAGAATGACTTCAAGAGTGTATCAGTCTGTAGTGGAAGGAAGGCGGGGTAGGGGTCGGCCTAGGAAGGGTTGGAGGGAGGGGGTAAAGGAGGTTTTGTGTGCGAGGGGCTTCGACTTCCAGCAGGCATGCGTGAGCGTGTTTGATAGGAGTGAATGGAGACAAATGGTTTTTAATACTTGACGTGCTGTTGGAGTGTGAGCAAAGTAACATTTATGAAGGGATTCAGGGAAACCGGCAGGCCGGACTTGAGTCCTGGAGATGGGAAGTACAGTGCCTGCACTCTGAAGGAGGGGTGTTAATGTTGCAGTTTAAAAACTGTAGTGTAAAGCACCCTTCTGGCAAGACAGTGATGGAGTGAATGATGGTGAAAGTTTTTCTTTTTCGGGCCACCCTGCCTTGGTGGGAATCGGCCAGTGTGATAATAAAAAAAAAAATATATAACAAGTCGGCCGTCTCCCACCGAGGCAGGGTGACCCAAAAAGAAAGAAAATCCCCCAAAAGAAAATACTTTCATCATCATTCAACACTTTCACCACACTCACATAATCACTGTTTTTCAAGAGGTGCTCAGAACACAACATATATATATCCGGACTTGAGTACTGGAAATGGGAAGTACAATGCCTGCACTTTAAAGAAGGGGTTTGGGATATTGGCAGTTTGGAGGGATATATTATATATGATCACAAACTGTTGTATCTGGGCGACTATGTAAAGACAGTGATTATGTGTGAGTTAGGTGAAAGAGTTGAGTGATAAAAGTATTTACTTGGGGATTTTCTTTATTTTTGGGTCACACTGCCTCCGTGGGAAACGGCCGACTTGTTTTATATATATATATATATATATATATATATATATATATATATATATATATATATATATATATATATATATATATATATATATATATGTATATATATATATTTCAACAAGTCGGCCATCTCCCACCGAGGCAGTGTGACCCAATAAGAAAATCTCCAAAAAGAAAATAATTTCATCATCAATCATCACTTTCACCTCACTCATACATTATCACTGTTTTTATAGAGGTTCCTGGATATAAAACTTTAGAAGCATACATAAAGAAAAGGAAGATACTGCAGAGATTGATCCGGGTAGTGTGAACACTAGTAATGTTGTCCTGGAGGACACTGAAGACAACGTTATTCAGTCCACAGAGGTTGAAAATAGAGATACTGCTGGAGATGGATCAAATTGGGATGATGACTCAGGTAACAGTGTCGACACACTACCAGCAAAACCTGGTGGAAGCACTGATGTTCATACAGGGGTGAAAGATAGGGAGGAAACAGGAAAAATAAATGCACCAGCAGCGAACGCAGCTACAATAAATCCTAGCAAACAGAATTACAATCAATGTAAATACTATATGCCTTGGGTATCTGCAGGCACGGTATATCTGGTAAAACAGGTGGGGCATGCACCTTTGACCAACCCAGGTGTCGCAAAGGCCTGTTATCCTGGGTGTAAAGGGAGCAAAATAAACACAGCAGAAAACTTTTGACTTATATTATCCTTCACCAATTTAGAACAGAAGTATGTACACTATATACAACCTGCTCTAGAATGGGAATGACAAGGGCAGACAGGAGAGTGGTACCTACATAACCTCTGCGATTGCCAAAACCATCTTCTCATTGGCTGGAACCTGGGTACTGGTTGAACGACGGGGCCCCATCGTCAACCCTCAGTCCCCTGGTTCGCTGGTTGGGGGAGATAGCCTGTAAATGAGGGTGTGCACATGCGTCGAATAAAGGTTACGTACTTTTTGCATGCCACAACGCACCCGCATGACAACAGCAGAGTGCAACTTCCCCTTTTGTAACTTATTTCACCCAGAAATGTGTCACTCATCAATCCCTGAAAGAAAATGCTACAGTGCATACTGCCAGGCACATCATCTAAAGGGGACTAGAAGACACAGACCAGTCAGAATATGGAAACAAAACAGAGGAGGCACAACCTCTTCAGAGACAGAGATTTTTTAGGGCCAGGAGGGAAAAAAAGACTGGCAAGAAATGACAATAATCCTTCACCACCTGAAAACACTTCTGAAGCAGAAGCACGGATATTGGTCTCTTCTCCAGAACAACAGATATTAGAGTCAGTAAATAAACCCCCCCTAAATTCCACCAATACAACATTTGTCTTTGCAAACATACAGAGTATAAAGCCGTCAAAAAACAACAAAATTCATTACATCAAGGGACTGCTCGCAGAGTCAAATGCAATGTTTGCAGCATTCACAGAAACCCACATAAAGGATCAATATGACAACGAAATATGGCTCCTGTATATCACAGAGTCGCTCATTTGTACAGAACTACTAAACATCTCAAATGATGAAGTTGAAGTTTTGGCAGTAAAGATTGAAAACCAAAACCTTGTCATTTGTGATAGTATACAAGCCTCCAGATGCAGCTTCCCAGCAATTCCAGGAGCAGCTTGAGAAAATTGACCAC
>NC_091360.1:12997773-13002773 GCF_038502225.1 Cherax quadricarinatus
AGCATCCAGACACAGGTACAAGCAGGATCCAGCCGAAATTTATCGAAATTCTACGAGAATTGTAAGTGGCGTCCCAGTGACCCCACGCTGTTTCTCAAGTCACGTGTTCAGCGTCACTTGTATGTTGCTGTTGTTGTTCAGCTCAGCACAGCTGTTTCAGCGAGCCAGAGGTGAGTTTTGTGGTGATTTCTGCGTCCAGTGTGCGTTTCGCCGTGTTTTGGGTTTGAGAGGAGGAAGTTGCCAGATCCTCCCTCGCCGTACACTCACCCACGCTCCTCGCCACCACACTACCATACACCACCACGCCATCTCTCCCTCTGCTGTGTTTTCTGCTGCTTTTCGTGTGAATTCATTGCCAGTGCTGTGTATCCGAGTGCCCGAGGCCACTCGAAGCTACGTGGATTACGACGTCACGTGGGTGTGGGCGATCATGTAGACCTACAAAGCCACGTGAGTTACCAGATGTCCCAGGCCTCATGCTGTGGTCTGCTGCCCGCATCACATCGACGCCACCCACGATGCTGCCCGACTTCATGACGTCACGATGTCTGCTGACGTCACCTCACGATGTCTGCTGACGTACCTCGAGATGTCTGCTGACGTCACCTCACGATGTCTGCACCTCGAGATGTCTGCTGACGTCACCTCACGATGTCTGCTGACGTCACCTCACGATGTCTGCCTGACGTCACCTCGAGATGCTGACGTCACACGATGTCTGCTGACGTCACGATGTCTGCTGACGTCACCTCACGATGTCTGCCTGACGTCACCTCGAGATGTCTGTTGACGTCACTGCTGCTGACGTCACCTTGCGACATCACGCCTGACATCACATGATGTCACATCGAGTGTTCTAGTAATTATTTCAGTATTGTCGAGAAGATTGAGAGAAAATATATGTCGTGTGTTAATTAATTCCTCTCAGTCAGTGTTCTCACATTTTAGTATGTCTTAGTCAGTTTTATGCGCAGAAAAGCATCTTTTGCTAGTTAAGCCATGTTGTACCGTATGTACAGCGGTGTGTTTGTAAGTTTTCCGTGTGTCCAGTGAGGTCTGTGGTCAGACCCTTGAGTTGTACCACTATGTCACCCGCCTGACCAGTGGTTGACAGCTGATTTCTCAGCCCTGAGCGTATGAGCCCCCTTGTACAGAAAGCTTTTATGCTCGTCGCTCGTGATGTTCTGTAGAATCATACCTGCTACGATTCCCATCGAGATTTGTTTCACTTCACCTCCAGACTTTCAGAGTGCAGTTATATGTAGAGAAACAAGTCTGGGGACGCTTAGACTACCCTCTGCTATAACTCCACTGTCGAGAGATGATACTCGTCAAGCCGCAGCCAGCCCTGTCGGCAGGCGCTGTGTCAGCCTCGTGTCACAAGCTTCAGTGTGCAGCCTGCACAAAGATGTCGTCACTTTGACTGCTAGCTCTCTCACTGCAGTCTGGTGTATGATGTTACAACTCCCAGATGTTTCGCCCAGTCGTCTCTGCCACGACTCGCTCCACAACTCGCTCCACGCTCGCCGGCAGTGACAGCCCAGCGACAGTACCAGTCGAGAAGTGTCCTCCTGAGTCGCTTGCCTGAAGTCCTGCCCAGTTGCCGAGTTTTGTCGACGCCTCACTCGAGGGCACCAGCATGTCGTGCCCCAGGTTGAGTGAAAACCTCCAGCGACTCCTACGATGTCTGCTTCACCGTTCCAGAGGAGACCGTACCCTGTTACGTCACAGCTCAGCCGCAGCGATGTCTCCCGTGTTGCAGTATCTGTCCAGACGCAGGAAGGCGTGCAGTGATGCACTTCGATGCTCACTGCCTATGACCACGATGTTTAGCACACCCCACATGTTTTTTTTCCTTCCCTCCCTGTAGGAAGTTTTTTTTTTTTTTTCCATGTCCCATATGTATATATATGTTTTTATTTTGTGTTCTGTGCCCTGTTCCTACGAGAGAGAGACCGAGTTTCTTTTACTACCAGTATTGTCGCGTCGGGACGACGCGCGATAGGTGGCCGAGCGTATGTAGACAGCCTGTATTGTCTGCACAGACAGCCCATGCTGTCTGCCAGCTTAGTTCATATTTCGCGCCATGCTGGTGCTGCCACCCATAGGCCTTGCCACTTCAGTATGCCCAGACTTGCCTCGCTCACTCCACACAGCGGCCTGGCTTCAACACACAGTACTCTCATCTCTCTTCAGGGCATGGACTGCCCTGGGCCATGGGCACACAAACACACAAGCCTGTGTAACCCACCACTACTTAACAATAAACTAAGAAGCCTCCGAAGAAGTATATCATTTAACTACCTGCCTACAGCTACCAAACAAGTCCTTTATATATATATATATATATATATATATATATATATATATATATATATATATATATATATATATATAATATATATATATAATATATATATATATATATATATATATATATATATATATATATATATATATATATATATATATATATATATATATATATATATATATATATATATATATATATATATATATATATATATATATATATATATATATATATATATATATATATATATATATATATATATATAATATATATATATATATATATATATATATATATATATATATATATATATATATATATATATATATATATATATATATATATATATATATATATATATATATATATATATATATATATATATATATATATATATAAATATATATATATATATATATATATATATATATATATATATATATATATATATATATATATATATATATATATATATATATATATATATATATATATATATATATATATATATATATATATATATATATATATATATATATATATATATATATATATATATATATATATATATATATATATATATATATATATATATATATATATAAATATATATATATATATATATATATATATATATATATATATATATATATATATATATATATATATATATATATATATATATATATATATATATATATATATATATATATATTTATCGTCCCGAATATGTAAAACTGGTCAATTAGCAAGAACTCATTTAAAATTAAGTTCTTTCTAAAAAAAATTCTTATACGTTTGAAGATATATTTTTTTCATTAATGTTGATCTAAAAATTTATAATTTTGCACCAAAAGGAACTTAGAAAACTTACCTAACCTTATTATAACAAACGCAATTTATTTTAGCCTAATCCAACTAAATATATTTTAGAATTGTTTATGATAATTTAATACTAAACAAACACTTTGAAATATATTTTTTTTTCGTTAGGTTCAGAATGATTTTGGAGAAATTATTGCATACACAATATATACATACATATCTTGCATACACAATATATACATGTATATATATATATAATATATATATATATATATATATATATATATATATATATATATATATATATATATATATATATATATATATATATATATATATACATCCTCAGAGAAAAGAATAAATTTGCTTCTGGGAAAACTCAAGGTTCTTACAAAGGCTGTTTGAAAATTTTCTCCTACTACCCCCTATATTTAATATAAATTTTATTTAAAGACAAAATACACTGACAAAATACATTGATAAAAATACAATATAGAGTAATACAACATAGATAACAACTCAGAGCAACATCTCAAATACTTCCTCCAGCTCCCCGGCGGTGGGTCGCGTGCCCTGAATGCTGAAGACATTTCCCCTCTGGATCACAACACTGAGTCTGAAAGAGGAAGCTGGTCGCCCTGTGGTTCTTGGTTTCTATGATGAGGTTTCCACCCAGCTCTTTGAGGAACTTTAGAGCGCACTTTCCCCATGCTCCAAGAGCCTCCGACTCTATTGGGATGAAGTTATAGCAAGGGGGAAGGCTTTCAGATTTGCGGGTCTTCTGGTCTCCCTGTGGCTGGCATAGTGGCTTCTTCAGGGCGCTGTTGACTTCTGCCAACCCTCTGAACTTGGGATTCCCGTTGGATTGAGCAACGGGCTGTGGCGAGGTATCTCTTTATGATGTCCTTGACCTCCTCATGTCTGGCATATTTCCCTACTGATGTGTGACACACAAGACCATGAAGTCCGAATTGATCAGCTGTCGCCCTGCCGCAAATACACCTATGTTCAGTGAGAATGGGGGCGGCTAGGAGAAGAGCAACACCAGTCCGAATGGCCTGTGGGTCTAGTCGACTGCCCAGGGATATGATGGTGAAGTGTGCTCTCGACCCTTTATACGCCTTCCTATGATATAATGCTTTTATAGTTCCTTGATAATGTGAGAAGTTACAAAAGCACTTGGAATTTCACTATTCTTTCCCAGTGGTTGTTTTGTGTGTGTGTGTGTACTCACCTAGTTGTACTCACCTAGTTGAGGTTGCGGGGGTCGAGTCCGAGCTCCTGGCCCCACCTCTTCACTGATCGCTACTAGGTCACTCTCCCTGAGCCGTGAGCTTTATCATACCTCTGCTTAAAGCTATGTACGGATCCTGCCTCCACTACATCGCTTCCCAAACTATTCCACTTACTGACTACTCTGTGGCTGAAGAAATACTTCCTAACATCCCTGTGATTCATCTGTGTCTTCAACTTCCAACTGTGTCTCCTTGTTACTGTGTCCAATCTCTGGAACATCCTGTCTTTGTCCACCTTGTCAATTCCTCTCAGTATTTTGTATGTCGTTATCATGTCCCCCCTATCTCTCCTGTCCTCCAGTGTCGTCAGGTTGATTTCCCTTAACCTCTCCTCGTAGGACATACCTCTTAGCTCTGGGACTAGTCTTGTTGCAAACCTTTGCACTTTCTCTAGTTTCTTTACGTGCTTGGCTAGGTATGGGTTCCAAACTGGTGCCGCATACTCCAATATGGGCCTAACGTACACGGTGTACAGGGTCCTGAATGATTCCTTATTAAGATGTCGGAATGCTGTTCTGAGGTTTGCCAGGCGCCCATATGCTGCAGCAGTTATTTGGTTGATGTGT
>NC_091360.1:13007773-13010273 GCF_038502225.1 Cherax quadricarinatus
TTGGCTGGATTGAATTCGAGGAGCCAGTTACTGGACCACATGTCCAGCCTCTCCAGGTCTCTTTGCAGTCCTGCCTCATCCTCGTCCGATTTAATTCTTCTCATCAACTTCACGTCATCTGCGAACAGGGACACTTCAGAGTCTATTCCTTCCATCATGTCGTTCACATATATCAAAAATAGCACTGGTCCTAGAACTGACCCCTGTGGGACCCCGCTCGTAACAGGCGCCCACTGTGATACCTCTTCACGTACCATGACTCGTTGCTGCCTCCCTGTCAGGTATTCCCTTATCCATTGCAGTGCCCTTCCTTTTATGTGTGCCTGATCCTCCAGCTTCTGCACTAATCTCTTGTGGGGAACTGTGTCAAAGGCCTTCCTGCAGTCTAGGAAAACGCAATCTACCCAACCCTCTCTCTCGTGTCTTACTTCTGTTACCTTGTCATAAAACTCCAGGAGGTTTGTGATACAAGATTTGCCTTCCATGAACCCATGCTGGTTTTCATTTATAATCTTGTTCCTTTCCAGGTGTTCGACCACTCTCCTCCTGATAATCTTCTCCATGACTTTGCACACAATACATGTCAGAGACACAGGTCTGTAGTTTAGTGCCTCGTTTCTGTTTCCTTTCTTAAATATGGGGACTACATTAGCTGTCTTCCATTTCTCAGGTAGTTGCCCAGTTTCAAGGGATGTGTTGAAGATTGTGGTTAGAGGCACACACAGCATCTCTGCTCCTTCTCTAAGGACCCATGGGGAGATGTTGTCCGGTCCCATCGCCTTTGAGGTGTCAAGGTCACTTAAGAGCTTCTTCACCTCCTCCTCAGTTGTTCGTATGTCATCCAACACTTGTTGGTATATTCCCTCTTGATGTTCCCTTCTGTGCTGTCTTCCCACAGCCCTTCCTGTCTCTACTGTAAAAACTTCCTTAAATCTCCTGTTCAGCTCCTCACATACCTCCTGATCATTTCTTGTGAGTTCTCCACCTTCTGTCCTTAATCTGATCACCTGGTCTTTGACTGTTGTCTTCCTCCTGATGTGGCTATACAACAGTTTCGGGTCAGTCTTGATTCTCGATGCTATGTCATTTTCATACTGTCGCTGGGCCTCCCTCCTTACCTGTGCGTACTCATTCCTGGCTCTGCGACTGATCTCCCTATTTTCGTGTGTTCTCTGCCTTCTGTACTTTTTCCATTCTCTATTGCACTTTGTTTTTGCCTCCTTACACCGTCGGGTAAACCAGGGGCTTGTTCTGGTCTTCCCGTTGTTACTGTTGCCCTTGGGAATGAACCTTTCCACTGCCTCCTTGCATTTTGTTGCTACATATTCCATCATTTCATTTACTGGCTTTCCTGCCAGTTCTCTGTCCCACTGGACCTCCCGCATGAAGTTCTTCAACCCTATGTAGTCCCCTCTTTTATAGTCAGGCTTTTCCCATTCTACTCCTGTTATTCTCTCCACTTGCAGCTCTACTATGTATTCAAAGCACAGAACCACGTGGTCGCTAGCTCCTAGGGGACTCTCATACTTGATATCCTCAATGTCTGAGCTGCCCAGGGTGAACACAAGGTCCAATCTTGCTGGTTCATCCTCCCCTCTCACTCTGGTAGTGTCCTTAACATGTTGGTGCATGAGGTTTTCCAGCACCACGTCCAACATCCTGGCTCTCCATGTTTCGGGACCCCCATGTGGCTCCAGGTTTTCCCAGTCAATCTCCCTGTGGTTGAAATCCCCCATAACCAGCAACTTTGCTCTGCTGGAGTGAGCTCTTCTTGCCACCTCAGCAAGTGTGTCCACCATTGCTCTGTTGCTCTCTTCATATTCCTCTCTTGGCCTCCTGCAGTTCTGTGGTGGATTATACATCACTGCAATGACCACTTTGTGTTCCCCAGACTGAAGTGTACCTGCTATGTAGTCTCTTTCTCCTGTCTCATCTATTCCTTCCATTTTCTCGAATTTCCATCTGTTTTTTACGAGCAGAGCAACCCCACCTCCCCCCCTACCCCTTCTATCTTTCCTCATGATCTGGTATCCTTGTGGGAAGATTGCATCTGTTATTGTCTCCATGAGTTTTGTTTCTGTAACTGCTATGATGTCTGGGGACTTCTCATTGATTCTTTCTTGCCATTCCTCATGTTTATTCGTTAATCCATCTGCATTTGTGTACCAAACCTTCAACTTCTGTTCTAATACTGTAACTGTGGTGCGGGGGGTGGAAACAGAGGGATCGGTGTGTGATGGTTGGTTTGGAATGTTCAGTTGCCTTGGGGGTGTCGTGGCTGGAGTCCTTCTGCAGGTGTTTCTGGGGGGTGCGCTTGTCCTTCCATTTGATCCTGGGTTATTCTGCTCTCCTTTTTCATTTCCTCCCATTTCTCCTTTCGTTTTTGAACTCTCTCTTTCATTGTCTTCCTTTCGTCCTGTGTTCTGTCTCGGTCGAGGTACACACTCCGGAACTCCTGCTTGCCTCTCAGCCGTGCTTTCTCCTGCAGGATCATGGTTCG
>NC_091360.1:13015273-13035273 GCF_038502225.1 Cherax quadricarinatus
TAGGCCCTCTCTCTCTCTGCTTCCAGAGCTTTGTCATACCTCGTCTTAAAGCTATGTATGGTTCCTGCCTCCACTACATCGCTTTTTAGTCTATTCCACTTCCTGACGACTCTGTGACTGAAGAAATACTTCCTAACATCCCTATGACTCGTCTGAGTCTTCAGCTTCAAGTTGTGACCCCTTGTTTCTGTGTCCCTTCTCTAGAACAACCTGTCTCTGTCTACCTTATCTATTCCACGCAGTATCTTGTATGTCGTTATCATGTCGCCCCTGTCCCGCCTGTCCTCCAATGTCGTCAGTCCGATTTCCCGCAATCTTTCTTCGTAGGACACACCCTTGAGCTCCGGAACTAGCCTTGTTGCAAACCTTTGCACTTTCTCTAATTTCTTGACGTGTTTGCCCAGGTGTGGGTTCCAAACTGGAGCTACATACCCCAGTATGGGCCTGGTGTACACAGTGTACAGTGTCTTGAACGATTGCTTACTAAGGTATCGGAACGCTATTCTCAGGTTTACCAGGTGCCCATACGCTGCAGCAGTTATCTGGTTGATGTGTGCCTCCGGAGACATGCTCGGTGTTATGGTCAGTCCAAGATCTTTCTCCTTGAGAGAGGTTTGCAGTCCTAGGCCACCTAGTCTATACTCTGTTTGCGGTCTTCTTTTCACTTCTCCGATCTTCATGACTGCATTTGGCAGGGTTGAATTCAAGAAGCCAGTTGCTGAACCATGTGTCCAGCCTGTCCAGGTATCTTTGAAGTCCTGCCTGGTTCTCATCTGAATTAATTCTCCTCATTAACTTCACATCATCTGCGAACAGGGACACCTCTGTGTCTATCCCTTCCATCATGTCATTCACATATACCAGAAATAGCACTGGTCCTAGGACCGACCCCTGTGGAACCCCCCTCGTCACAGGTACCCACTGTGATATCTCATCCCATACCATGACCCGTTGTTGCCTCCCTGTCAGGTATTCTCTGATCCATTGCAGTGCCCTTCCTGTTATACGTGCCTGATCCTCTAGTTTCTGTACTAGTCTCTTGTGAGGAACTGTGTCGAAGGCCTTCTTGCAGTCCAAGAAAATACAATCAACCCACCCCTCTATCTCGTGTCGCACTTCTGTAACTTTGTCATAGAACTCCAGAAGGTTTGTGACACAGGATTTGCCATCCATGAATCCGTGCTAGTTATCGTTTATAATTTTGTTCCGTTCAAGGTGCTCCACCACTCTCCATGACTTTGCATACTATACAGGTCAGTGACACTGGTCTGTAATTTAGTGCCTCTTTTCTGTCTCCTTTCTTAAAAATGGGAACTACATTTGCGGTCTTTCGTACTTCAGGTGTTGAAGATTGTGGTTAATGGCACACATAATGTATCTGCTCCTTCCCTGATGACCCATGAAGAGATGTTGTCCGGTCCCATTGCCTTTGATGTATCAAGGTCACTTAGCCGCTTCTTCACCTCCTCCTCAGTTGTGTGCATATCGTCCAGCACCTGTTGGTCTATTCGCTGTTGGTGTCCCCCTCTGTCCTGTCTTCCCAGAGTCCTTCCTGTCTCCACTGTAAATACTTTCTTAAATCTCCTGTTGAGCTCCTCGCATACCTCTTGATCGTTTCTTGTGAGTTCCCCACCTTCTTTCCTCAGCCTGATCACCTGGTCATTGACTCGTCTTTCTCCTAATGTGGCTAAGCAGCAGTTTCGGGGGTCGGTCTTGGCTTTCGATGCTATGTCATTTTCGTACTGTAGCTGGGCCTCCCTCCTTATCTGTGCATATTCGTTTCTGGCTCCTCGACTGATCTCCTTGTTTTCCTGGGTCCTTTGCCTTCTATACCTCTTCCATTCTCTAATGCACTTAGTTTTTGCCTCTCCCTGCACCTTTGGGTAAACCAAGGACTCGCTTTGGTCTTCCCATTTTTTCTGTTGCCCTTGGGAACAAACCTTTCGTCTGCCTCCTTGCATTTTGTTGTTACATACTCCATTTCATTTACTATCTTTCCTACCATTTCTCTGTCCCACTGCACCTCCCGCAGAAAGTTCCTCATACCTGTGTAGTTTCCCCTTTTATAGTTTGGCTTTTCCCATTCGAATCCTGTTACCCTCTCCATCTGTAACTCTATTATATAATCAAAACTCAGAACTACATGGTCACTAGCTCCGAGGGGCTTCTCATATGTGATGTCATCAACGTCTGAGCTACTCAGAGTGAACACAAGGTCCAGTCTTGCTGGTTCATCCTCCCCTCGCTCTCTGGTAGTGTCCCTGATGTGTTGATGCATGAGGTTTTCCAGTACCACATCCATCAACTTGGCTCTCCATGTTACGGGGCTTCCATGAGGCTCCAGTTTTTTCCAGTTGTTCTCCCTGTGGTTGAAATCACCCATAACCAGTAACTTTTCTCTGCACGTTTGAGCTGTTCGTGCCACCTCAGCCAGTGTGTCTACCATCGCTCTGTTGCTCTCATCATATTCCTCTCTTGGTCTCCTGCAGTTCTGTGGTGGGTTATACATCACAACAATGACTACCTTAGGTTCCCCAGATTGAATTGTGCCTGCTATGTAGTCCCTTTCCCCAATCTCGTCCATGCCCTCCATTTCCTGGAAACTCCATCGCTTTTTTATGAGCAGTGCAACCCCTCCTCCCCTTCTGCTCTTTCTATCTTTCTTCAGGATCTGATATCCTGGTGGGAAGACTGCATCTGTTATTGTCTCAGTGAGTTTCGTTTCTGTGACTGCTATGATGTCCGGGGACTTTTCGTTGATTCTTTCGTGCCATTCCTCATATTTATTTTTTATTCCATCTGCGTTTGTGTACAACACCTTCAGCTTCTTGTCAATCATGGTGGACCTTGGAGAATATTGGGGTTGGGGGGCGCAAGCCCTGGGGGGGTTATGGGGGTTTGTGGTGTAGGTGGAATTTGTGGTGGGGGGAGTGAGGGTAGAGTGCCCGCAGGGAGCTGCTGTGGCAGTGGGATTTTTGATGTTGGGGGTGGGGGCAGAGGGAACAGTGTGTGGGTGCTGGTTGAGACTGTTCATCTGCATTGGGATTTTCACAGTATGGGTGGGGTTTGTGGTGGGGGATGGGGGCAGAGGGAACAGTGTGCGGGTTTTAGCTGAGGTTGTTCAGTTGCTTCGGGGTTGTTGTGATTGGAGTCCTTCTGTGGGTGTCTCTGTAGGGTGTATTTGTCCTTCCACCTGAGTCTGGGTTCCACTCGTCCTCATCGATGCCTCCTGTTCCTCCTTTCGTTTTTGTACCCTCTCTCTCAGTCTCGTCCTTTCCTCATGTGTTCTGTCGCGATCGAGGTACACACTCTGGTACTCTGATTTGTCCCTCAGTCGTGCATTCTCCTGCAGGACCCTGGTTCGAGCTGATTCTGCCTTGAAGACTACTTTGACAGGTCGTCTCCTTCTGTGTGCAAACCACCCAATTCTCCGAAAATTTGCCACCTGGGTCATGTCTCGCTCTCCTATTGCTTTCGAGATACCTTCGATCGCTTTTTTTTCCCTGGATTTTTTCATCATAGGTTTCCCCTTCAACTTCTTGGAGCCTGTAGACAAACACTGACCTCTTCCTCTCCTCCTCCCACTGTGTCTCTATTTGTGACTTCTGAGGTGTTTTATTTCCTTCCATCGAGATGTTCATGCCTTGAAGCCCTGCCCTTGCTGCAGCCCGTGGACAGTTTTCCCTGCTCATCTGTTCCCTGCCACTGTAGTTGACTGTTAGAGTCTCTGCATAAGTCTTGTCTCCTGCATTGACTGCAGGCTTCACGATTGGTATTCCTGTACTCAACTTTTCCTGAATCCATACAGCCCACTCGTCTGTGACTGGTATAGAAATCCCTGATATCCTTCCTGTGCTGTCATATGTCTCTCTATTCTGTTTCAGTTTTTTTAGCTTCTCTTCTAAGCACTTTATATTATCTTCTGCTGCTAAGACTTGTAGTCCCCACTTCCTGCTCTCTTCAATTTCCCTGCTGAGCTCAGCTAGCTTCATTTCCCACTATAACTCCATTTTTGTTAGGTCTACCTCACATTTCTCCCTCCCAGGTTCCTCCATCCTGGGTTCAACCTCCAGACCCCTGGGTCTCCGCCCTCTTGGGTTGCCCATTTTTTTTTTTACCACGGAAAGGAGCTTGTGTGTGAGAGAGTGGGAGGAAGAGAGGGATAGAGAAAGAGGGAGAGAGAATCCTGGGAGGGGAGTTAGGGAAGGCCAAAGGAGGGAAGGGAAGATGAATGAAAGGTGTGTGAGGAGGGGAGAGAGAAGATAGAAAGGAAGAGATAGAGTTAGAGCAGAGGGAGGGGAAAGATGGAAAGAGAGAGAGAGAGAGAGAGAGAGAGAGAGAGAGAGAGAGAGAGAGAGAGAGAGAGAGAGAGAGAGAGAGAGAGAGAGAGAGAGAGAGAGGGAGGGAGAGAGAGAGAGAGAGAGAGAGAGAGAGAGAGAAAGAAAGAAAGAAAGAGGTAATTGGCCAGCCCTTTGCTCTGAACTCACCTTCACCGATTGGAATGTTCTTCTCCAAGGGGATGATGACAAGCAAGTGAAAACCTTCACTGGACACCTCCTTAATCTACAACAAGAACACATTCCTCACTGGCAATATGTGACGAAGCCTACAGATCAGCCTTGGCTTGGCTTTCTTTGTAGAGAGGCTGCTACTGCTAAGTACAAAGCATGGCGAAGGTATAAGTAACATCCTACCACCTATAACAGGAACTTGCACAGGCAAGCCTGTAAGCATATGGGTGACGTTCAAAAGTGGGCCATTGCTAAATGGGAGGTGGACACAAAAAGAAAGCTAGCATCAGGTAGGGTAGGCTCCAAAACCTGGTGGTCCCAGGTCAAGGACAGACAGGGTTATCTGCCTGATGAACTCATTCCACCTCTAAATCGACAGGATGGGACCACCTCTACTAGTAGTCAAGAGAAGGTGGACCTCTTTGCCGAACACTTTGCTACCAAAATGCAAGTTCCTGATCCAGCAAGTGACCCTCCTTGGCTAGCTGCAAGAACTGTGTCAAAACTGTCAGTGGTGACAATAAGGCAGGAGGAGGTGCATTTCCCTCTTAAATCGCTTGACCAAGAAAAGGCTGTGGGCCCAGACAAGTTGAGCCAAAGATTGCTGAGAAGATGTGCAGACCAGCTAGCAGCACCTCGCATCTTTCAGCACTGCCTAGTACAGTGTAAATGGCCCTCTCTGTGGAAAGAGGCAAATGTAGTCCCTGTTCACAAAAAGAAGAGCAGAGCAGAAATCAGCAACTACAGATCTGTGTCACTCCTGTCAATCACTAGTAAGATCCTTGAGACAATAATCTCAAGACAAATGACAGAGTTTCTTGACTACCACTCAGTACTTTGTGATCGTCAATATGGCTTCAGGAAAGGTTACTCTGCTGCTGATCTGTTGTTAAACCTCTCCACTAAGTGGCACCAGTCACTGGATGAATCCAAAGTCAGCTGTGTGGTAGCATTGGACATTGCTGGTGCTTTCGACCGGGTGTGGCACCAGGGCCTCTTGGCAAAACTTCAAGCACTGGAAACTGCAGGCTCTACGCTATGTCTCCTCAGTGATTACCTTCATGGTAGATCTCTTAGGGTAGTTCTCAATGGAACGGAATCAGCAAGACATCCTATTAGGGCAAGTGTTCCACAAGGAAGCGTGCTGGGACCATTATTATGGAATGTCTACTTCAACGACCTTCTTCATCTCATCCCAGAATCCCATGCATATGCAGACGACTGTACAATGACATTCACTTATCCAAGAGAAGAAATGCCAGCTGCTCTAAGCTACATCAATCACCAGCTAGGAGCTATATCAGCTTGAGGAAATAGATGGCAAGTAACATTTGCACCTGACGAAATGCAAATGAGGATGGTCTCTAGGCACCATGATGGTAATGCTGGTAAGGATGAATGGGAAGGTGTTGGCACCTGGAGAAAAAGTTGATACCCTTAATGTGAAATTTGACTCCAAACTAACCATGAAGAACCATGTTGTAAATCTTGCAAACAAGGCAGCCAGGAAGCTTACAGCACTTCGCCGTATCTCGCATCTGCTTGACAGTAGGGGTTGCAAGATTCTGTACGAGGCACAAGTAAGCTCACACCTTGAGTATGCTCCACTTTCTTGGTTTGCCTCCCCCCCCCTCTCATCTGCGACTGTTTGACAGAGTAGAGAACAGAGCAAGACGTCTCATCTCTCGCCTGGACCCATCCTGGATAGATCTGTCATTTCAGCAGAGCTTTCAACACAGGAGGGATGTGGGTGGCCTTACTGTTATGTACAAGGCCAATATTGTCAAAGTACCACACTTGGATCTACTTCGAGGACAGCGTGAAACAAGCTTTTATGCCACAAGACGGGCAGAAAGCAGCAACTTCACTCTGGCTGTACCCTTCTCCAGAACATCACTCCATCTGAGATCATATATACCCAGGATGACTCGAGTATGGAACACATTCGTACAGCATAATGATGTCAACGAGATAAAGTCAGTTGATCTACCAGATGAAATTGCTGGCCCACAGATGGCTCCAACTTCATCCTGTTCCCTACTTATATGTCTCATAACAACAAAAATGCTTTCAAATGAGCTGATGTAGGTAACAGCTCCTAGCTAGCCAACAAAGTTAGGAATCCTTAACCTGTAAATAGTTTGTCTATAAAGCTAGGGATCCTTAACCTTACCTTGTCAAACCCTGTGTAAAAAAGAGAGAGAGAGAGAGACAGAGAGAGAGAGAGAGAGAGAGAGAGAGAGACAGAGAGAGAGAGAGAGAGAGAGAGAGAGAGAGAGAGAGAGAGAGAGAGAGAGAGAGAGAGAGAGAGAGAGAGAGAGAGAAATGCACCTCCTCCTGCCTTATTGTCACCACTGACAGTTTTGACACAGTTCTTGCAGCTTGCCAAGGAGGGTCCCTTGCTGGATCAGGAACTTGCATTTTGGTAGCAAAGTGTTCAGCAAAGAGGTCCGCCTTCTCTTGACTACTAGTAGAGGTGGTCCCATCCTGTCGATTTAGAGGTGGAATAAGTTCATCAGGCAGATAACCTTGTCTGTCCTAGACCAGGGACCACCAGGTTTTGGAGCCTATCCTACCTGATGCTAACTTTCTTTTAGTGTCCACCTCCCATTTAGCAATGGCCCACTTTTGAACATCACCCATATGCCTACAGGCTTGCATGTGCAAGTTCCTGTTATAGGTGGTAGGATGTCTCTTATACCTTCGCCATGCTTTGTACTTAGCAGTAGCAGCCTCTCTACAACGAAAGCCAAACCAAGGCTGATCTGTAGGCTTTGTCACATATTGCCGGTGAGGAATGTGTTCTTGTTGCAGATTAAGGATGTATCCAGTGAAGGCTTTCACTTGGTTGTCAACATCCCCCTGGAGAAGAGCATTCCAGTCGGTGGTGGCGAGCTCAGAGCAAAGGGCTGGCCAATTACCTCTTTCCCATAGCCAGGTTGTGCGTGTGGACTCCTCACCTCGTTCTGTTGGGATCTTAAGTGTGGTAAAAACAGCCTTGTGGTCAGACGATCCAACGTAGCCGAGGGGTTGACAAGTGACTATGCCTTCTGCCAGATCACTCACTACTGGGTCAAGGGAGGAGCCAGAGATATGAGTAGGGAAATCAACAAAGTTTCTCATGTCAAACACTGCAAGAAGGTCATCAAAGTCCCTCTGTATAAGGTGCTGGTTGAGGTTGCAAGATCCTGTACGAAGCACAAGTACGCTCACACCTTGAGTATGCTCCACTTTCTTGGTTTGCCTGCCCCCCCTCTCATCTGCGACTGCTTGACAGAGTAGAGAACAGAGCAAGACGTCTTATCTCTCGCCTGGACCCATCCTGGATAGATCTGTCATTTCAGCAGAGCCTTCAACATAGGAGGGATGTGGGTAGCCTTACTGTTATGTACAAGGCCAATATTGTCAAAATACCACACTTGGATCCACTTCGAGGACAGCGTGAAACAAGCTTTTTTGCCACAAGACGGGCAGAAAGCAGCAACTTCACTCTGGCAGTACCCTTCTCCAGAACATCACTCCATCTGAGATCATACATACCCAGGATGACTGGAGTAGGGAACACATTCGTACAGCATAATGATGTCAACGAGATAAAGTCAGTTGATCAAATGAAAATGCTGGCCCACAGATGGCTCCAACTTCATCCTGTTCCCTACTTGTATGTCTCATAACAATAAAAATGCTTTCAAATGAGCTGATGTAGGTAACAGCTCTTAGCTTGCCAATAAAGTTAGGAATCCTTAACCTGTAATATAGCTGTCAATAATGCTAGGGATCCTTAACCTTGTCAAATCCTGTGTAAAAAAAAAAAAAAAAAAAGAGAGAGAGAGGGAGGGAGATAGAGGGAGAGAGAGAGGGAGAAAGATAGATAGATAGATAGATAGATATAGATAGAGATAGAGAGAGAGAGAGAAAGAGAGAGAGAGAGAGAGAGAGAGAGAGAGAGAGAGAGAGAGAGAGGGCTTGGACTGTATGTTCAGTGGTGGGTAGGGGAGGTAGGTGGTATGTGGTTGAGGGGTGACTGTTACTCCACTCTCGTGTATGTACTCACCTATTTGTACTCACCTATTTGTGGTTGCAGGGGTCGATTCACAGCTCCTGGCCCCGCCTCTTCGCTGATTGCTACTAGGTTCTCTCTCTCCCTGCCCCATGGGCTCTATCATACCTCGCCTTAAAACTATGTACGGTTCCTGCCTCCACCACATCACTTTCTAGGCTATTCCATGGCCTGACTACTCTATGATTGAAGAAATACTTCCTAACATCCCTTTGATTCATCTGAGTCTTCAACTTCCAATTGTGACCTCTTGTGTCTGTGTCCCATCTCTGGAACATCCCGTCTTCCAGAGATGGGACACAGACACAAGAGGTCACAATTGGAAGTTGAAGATTCAGATGAATCAAAGGGATGTTAGGAAGTATTTCTTCAATCATAGAGTAGTCAGGCCATGGAATAGCCTAGAAAGTGATGTGGTGGAGGCAGGAACCATACATAGTTTTAAGGCGAGGTATGTGTGTGTGTATGTGTGTGTGTGTGTGCGCCCCCACTTCTAAGTATTCATACTGCTAATAAATACCAGCAGTAATACCAGTAATTCCAAAACTTACCAATAGTAATTCTAACACTTATCAATTCTACTTATAAAATATGGAGAGCAATACTAGGTTGTAAAATTTAGCTTGTGTCAGCTTCTACAAGTGTGTGACATTACCCCTCGCTAGACCGCTTTACTCCTCACACTCTCGTCAACCCTATCTCCATCTTATCTATGCTATTTCTACTCTAATTCCGGTAATAGTTTGCAGGAGTGAGTGACCAGTATCTAACAGTGATGCAGAGATCTGAATCTGACAACATGCAACCACAATAGGTCAGCAATACTTGCGCTGGCAGCGGCATGATGACAAGTTGCCAGATGCTGATGATGTAGTCGTCGTACATAGGCCTTGTATCACTATTTTGAAAATCCCTCACCCGTGATGTTTATAACTATATATGCTCATACATCTCGCGTTCCTCAAGTGATTTCACTTTTCACTTATGATAGAATCCACTTCACATTCGGTGGGCTACACTTTATATTTACAATAGCACACAACTATTGTGACGTCACTGCTTCAGCAGGCCTACTCATGCCACCTTCCCTTGTTATATATTTTATTTTTCCTTTCTCCTCTTGCTTATTAACTTTTTCACTCTCACTGTATGGTGCCCCACATTTCACTTGTTAACCAATCTCTCATAATTCTTGAACACCCGCTTCCACACTCACTTTGATCTTTGTATAATTGAATCTGTGTGGCAACAGGTGCCTACTAGGCCCCTAACGGTTTGGCACTTTGAAATATTAATGATTTCAGGCTTCCTCTCGACTTTTTTTTAACTAATAATTTTGGTTATCACTCGTAGGATTGCTCATTGACGTTGTCACTACCACTGATTACTGCTAGCATTTACGGCACACCTTAAAAACACTAAGGTTCTCGGAGCCTTGTGCACCCACGTCTGCGTGACTGTGTGACTGTGTGTACTCACCTATTTGTACTCACCTATTTGTGGTTGCAGGGGTCGAGTCCTAGCTCCTGGCCCCGCCTCTTCACCGGTTGCTACTAGACCCTCTCTCTCCCCGCTCCATGAGCTTTATCAAACCTCGTCTTAAAACTGTGTATGGTTCCTGCCTCCACTACGTCATTTTCTAGGTTATTCCACTGCCTTACAACTCTATGACTGAAGAAATACTTCCTACTATCTCTCTGACTCATTTGTGTCTTCAACTTCCAATTGTGGCCTCTTGTTTCTGTGTCCCCTCCCTGGAACATCCTGTCCTTGTCCACCTTGTCTATTCCACGCAGTATTTTATATGTCGTTATCATGTCTCCCCTGACCCTCCTGTCCTCCAGTGTCGTCAGGCCGATTTCCCTTAATCTTTCTTCATAGGACATTCCCCTTAGCTCTGGAACTAACCTTGTTGCAAACCTTTGTACTTTCTCTAGTTTCTTGACGTGCTTTATCAAGTGCGGGTTCCAAACAGGTGCTGCATACTCCAGTATGGGCCTGACATACACGGTGTACAGTGTCTTGAATGATTCCTTACTAAGGTGTCGGAATGCTGTTCTCAGGTTTGCCAGGCGCCCATATGCTGCAGCAGTTATCTGATTGATGTGTGCTTCCGGAGACATGCTCGGTGTTATACTCACCCCAAGATCTTTCTCCTTGAGTGAGGTTTGCAGTCTTTGGCCACCTAGCCTATACTCTGTCTGTGGTCTTCTGTGCCCTTCCCCTATCTTCATGACTTTGCATTTGGCAGGATTAAATTCGAGAAGCCATTTGCTGGACCAGGTGTCCAGTCTGTCCAGGTCTCTTTGAAGTCCTGCCTGGTCCTCATCAGATTTAATTCTCCTCATTAACTTCACATCATCTGCAAACAGGGACACTTCTGAGTCTAACCCTTCCGTCATGTCGTTCACATATACCAAAAATAGCACTGGTCCTAGGACCGACCCCTGTGGGACCCCGCTCGTCACAGGTGCCCACTGTGATACATCATTACGTACCATGACTCGTTGTTGCCTCCCTGTCAGGTATTCTCTGATCCATTGCAGTGCCCTTCCTGTTATATGCGCCTGATGCTCTAGCTTCTGCACTAATCTCTTGTGAGGAACTGTGTCAAAGGCCTTCTTGCAGTCCAAGAAGATGCAATCAACCCACCCCTCTCTCTCTTGTCTTACTTCTGTTATTTTATCATAAAACTCCAGAAGGTTTGTGACACAGGATTTGCCTTCCGTGAATCCGTTCTGGTTGGCATTTATACTCCTGTTCCGTTCCAGGTGCTCCACCACTCTCCTCCTGATAATCTTCTCCATAATTTTGCATACTATACACGTCAATGACACAGGTCTATAGTTTAGTGCCTCTTTTTTGTCTCCTTTTTTGAAAATGGGAACTACATTTGCCGTCTTCCATACCTCAGGTAGTTGCCCAGTTTCCAGGGATGTGTTGAAGATTGTGGTAAGTGGTACGCACAACATATCTGCTCCCTCTCTAAGGACCCATGGAGAGATGTTGTCCGGTCCCATTGCCTTTGAGGTATCGATGTCCCTTAGCAGTTTCTTCACCTCCTCCTCATCTGTATGTATGTCGTCCAACACTTGTTGGTGTATTCCTTGTTGGTGTCCCCATCTGGTCTGTCCCCCCAGAGTCCTTCCTGTCTCTACTGTAAATACTTCCTTAAATCTCGTGTTGAGCTCCTCACATACCTCTTGATCGTTTCTTGTGAGTTCTCCACCTTCTTTCCTCAGCCTTATCACCTGGTCCTTGACTGTTGTCTTCCTCCTAATGTGGCTATACAGCAGTTTCGGGTCAGATTTGACTTTCGATGCTATGTCGTTTTCATACTGTCGCTGGGCCTCCCTCCTTATCTGCGCATACTCGTTTCTGGCTCTTCTACTAATCTCCTTGTTTTCCTGGGTCCTATGCCTCCTGTACCTTTTCCATTCTCTGTTGCACTTAATTTTTTTTTTTTTTTTTTTTTTTGTGTGTGTGTGTGTGTGTGTGTGTGTGTGTGTGTGTGTGTGTGTGTGTGTGTGTGTGTGTGTGTGTGTGTGTGTGTGTGTGTGTATACTCACCTAGTTGTACTCACCTAGTTGATGTTGAAGAGGTCGAGTCCTAGCTCCTGGCCCCTCCTCTTCACTGGTCGCTACTAGGTCACTCTCCCTGAACCGTGTGTGTGTGTGTGTGTGTGTGTGTGTGTGTGTGTGTGTGTGTGTGTGTGTGTGTGTGTGTGTGTGTGTGTGTATGTCTAATATTTATTTCAGATATTTATAAAATCCCCAGATAATATTTATTGTTGTTCAGAACAAGTAATTCCAGTTAGTAATTTCTTAAATAACACGTCACTGTGGCAGTACATATCGCTTGCTTTTAACATTCTTGATAACACTCTGATGTATTGTGTAAAGAACTTATTGAAGCCTCATTTATCATTGCAAATTCCCTAATGATGGCTATGTAGATTACAACTGCTGATGACATCTTCTTCAGAGAACATTTGTGTCTAAAATGGGGGTAAAACAATATAATTCATTTACCCTTATATATTTATGCTATGCTAATTGAAACTCAATGGAGATTAAAAGGTCTGATTAATACAAGTATTACATACTTTACCTGGAGAACAATACTTTTACTGAACCTACAAATACATTTCTTATTTCCTTATAAGGTAGAAATAATATAGTTTAGATTTAGTAAAACATTGGAAGGTAGAACACAAAGTTACTAGTTTGTAATACTACATTACTGTCTCTGTGTTTGTGTAATGCCTCTTTTATTCTGCCCATTCCTTATGAAAGGCTATTACAAGTTGATAGTTGCTCTGAGCTTGTTGGGTAAGTTTGGAATCTCAGCAGCATTTTCCATCCTGTACATCTACTCTGCCGAGATCTTCCCAACTGAGTACCGCAGTGTGGGAGTTGGTACTTGTTCCATGTGTGCTCGTCTTGGTGGTATTCTCGCGTCATTCATTGTTTCTCTGGTAAGTCACTACCATATTATTTATTAATTATGCAAATTTTAAATTTTCATAGAATAAAGTACTCTGTTTATTTTCTTATTTTTCATTTAGTTTATCTTGAATATATTTAACCATATAGAGTCTATTAATTTTCATTTGCGTGATGTCACCGTGGTTGTTTAATATTTTTATAGATGGGGTTGTAAGAGAAGTAAATGCGAGGGTCTTGGCAAGAGGCGTGGAGTTAAAAGATAAAGAATCACACATAAAGTGGGAGTTGTCACAGTTGCTCTTTGCTGATGACACTGTGCTCTTGGGAGATTCTGAAGAGAAGTTGCAGAGGTTGGTGGATGAATTTGGTAGGGTGTGCAAAAGAAGAAAGTTAAAAGTGAATACAGGAAAGAGTAAGGTTATGAATATAACAAAAAAGATTAGGTGATGAAAGATTGGATATCAGATTGGAGGGAGAGAGTATGGACGAGGTGAATGTATTCAGATATCTGGGAGTGGACGTGTCAGCGGATGGGTCTATGAAAGATGAGGTGAATCATAGAATTGATGAGGGGAAAAGGGTGAGCGGCGCACTTAGGAGTCTGTGGAGACAAAGAACTTTGTCCTTGGAGGCAAAGAGGGGAATGTATGAGAGTATAGTTTTACCAACGCTCTTATATGGGTGTGAAGCATGGGTGATGAATGTTGCAGCGAGGAGAAGGATGGAGGCAGGGCAATGTGTGGTGTGAATATAATGCAGAGAATTCGTAGTTTGAAAGTTAGGAGGAGGTGCGGGATTGCCTAAACTGTTGTCCAGAGGGCTGAGGAAGGGTTGTTAAGGTGGTTCGGACATGTAGAAAGAATGGAGCGAAACAGAATGACTTCAAGAGTGTATCAGTCTGTAGTGGAAGGAAGGCGGGGTAGGGGTCGGCCTAGGGAAGGTTGGAGGGAGGGGGTGAAGGAGATTTTGTGTGCGAGGGGCTTGGACTTCCAGCGGGCATGCATGAGCGTGTTTGATAGGAGTGAATGGAGACAAATGGTTTTTAATACTTGACGTGCTGTTGGAGTGTGAGCAAAGTAACATTTATGAAGGGGTTCAGGGAAACCGGCAGGTCGGACTTGAGTCCTGGAGATGGGAAGTACAGTGCCTGCACTCTGAAGGAGGGGTGTTAATGTTGCAGTTTAAAAACTGTAGTGTAAAGCACCCATCTGGCAAGACAGTGATGGAGTGAATGATGGTGAAAGTTTTTCTTTTCGGGCCACCCTGCCTTGGTGGGAATCGGCCAGTGTGTTAATAAAAAAATAAATAAAATAAAAATAATAATAATAATATTTTTATTTACTACAAGTACATGTACAAGGTATACAGTCCTAGCTGACATCAGTGACATACTACTATATAGAAAGCCGCTTGTTATACTGAGCATTTCTGGCAAATTAGGTCAGCTATGTCCCAGGATGCGACCCACACCAGTCCACTAACACCCAGGCACCTGTTTTACTGATGGGTGAACATAGACAACCGGTGTAAAGAACCACTCCCAATGTTGCTACCCTCACCGGTAATCGAACCCTGACTTTTGCCGTGTGAAGCGAGAGCTTTACCCACCAGGCCACGGGGGACAAGGACTGTTTGATACCTATGGGTTTGGCGCTTCCCTTTGGTTAAAACAATTGTCGCGAAATCATTGTATGAAATTGATGGAACATTTGATGGTTTAGGCTGTGTAGGAACAAATTTTGTTTGATTCTGAGTAATAACTAAAAAATACATCTTCTGATCGGCTTTAAACTTTTAGTGCTGTGTTTCCCTCATCTGCCACTAGTGAGTTTCCCCACTGGTGACTTATCTTCCACTAGTGAGTTTCCCCACTGGTGACTTATCTTCCACTAGTGAATTTCTCCACTGGTGACTCATCTTCCACTAGAGAGTTTCTCCACTGGTGACTCATCTTCCACTATAGAGTTTCTCCACTGGTGACTCATCTTCCACTAGAGAGTTTCTCCACTGGTGACTCATCTTCCACTAGAGAGTTTCTCCACTGGTGACTCATCTTCCACTAGAGAATTTCTCCACTGGTGACTCATCTTCCACTAGAGAGTTTCTCCACTGGTGACTCATCTTCCACTAGAGAGTTTCTCCACTGGTGACTCATCTTCCACTAGAGAGTTTCTCCACTGGTGACTCATCTTCCACTAGTTTCCCCACTGGTGACTCATCTTCCACTAGAGAGTTTCTCCACTGGTGACTCATCTTCCACTAGAGAGTTGCCTTCAAACTGAGGGACTGATTACCTCAAACTCTTCATCTTCCACCATTCCCCGCACTGGACTGAAGAAGCCACTGGTTGGCGAAACATTTCCAGAATAAAGATGCTCAAATGTTGCACAAGTTCCTCATTTATCTGTCTGATTAATGGTCCAAGTCGAAGCGAAACGTCGATACAAGTTTCATTCTCGTGTGTGCGAGTTATTAGTTTGTGTAGTTACATTGTATTGTAACTGAGTTACATTGTATTGTAACTGAGTTACATTGTATTGTAACTGAGTTACATTGTATTGTAACTGAGTTACATTGTATTGTAACAGTTACGTTGTATTGTAACTGAGTCACATTGTATTGTAACTGAGTTACATTGTATTGTAACTGAGTTACATTGTATTGTAACTGAGTTACATTGTATTGTAACTGAGTTACATTGTATTGTAACTGAGTTACATTGTATTGTAGCTGAGTTACATTGTATTGTAACTGAGTTACATTGTATTGTAACTTAGTTACATTGTATTGTAACTGAGTTACATTGTATTGTAACTGAGTTACATTGTATTGTAACTGAGTTACATTGTATTGTAGCTGAGTTACATTGTATTGTAGCTGAGTTACATTGTATTGTAGCTGAGTTACATTGTATTGTAGCTGAGTTACATTGTAACTATGAAAAACGCTAGGTTATCTAAGAATTTGGTTTATGTCAACCGTTTAATGCAGACGACACAGCAGACAATTCAGAGTTCTAAAAGTTCAGGATTACACACGTAAAAATCATTGACTTGACCAGTTATCAATTTGACCAGTGATCAATTTGACCAGTGATCAATTTGACCAGTGATCAATTTGACCAGTGATCAATTTGACCAGTGATCAATTTGACCAGTGATCAATTTGACCAGTGATCAATTTGACCAGTGATCAATTTGACTAGTGATCAATTTGACTAGTGATCAATTTGACCAGTGATCAATTTGACCAGTGATCAATTTGACCAGTGATCAATTTGACCAGTGATCAATTTGACCAGTGATCAATTTGACCAGTGATCAATTTGACCAGTGATCAATTTGACCAGTGATCAATTTGACCAGTGATCAATTTGACCAGTGATCAATTTGACCAATGATAAATTTGACCAGTGATCAATTTGACCAGTGATCAATTTGACCAGTGATCAATTTGACCAATGATAAATTTGACCAGTGATCAATTTGACCAATGATAAATTTGACCAGTGATCAATTTGACCAATGATAAATTTGACCAGTGATCAATTTGACCAATGATAAATTTGACCAATGATAAATTTGACTGACAGTAATGACTAGATTCACTTGTGTGTTGAATAACACATGATAGTTATGAATAGTTTTCTCTGTCCTTCCTCTGAAACTGGTAAACTTCCAGGTGGTGTATACCTGCTTGTAGTTTACTGATAAACAACTTCTATGTCGTTATTAGTAATTATGTCTTGCTGGTAAACAACTAATAAGTGGTTATTGCTTGGTGGAAAACTACCACTTAATAGTTTGGCTTTGTGGTAAACTGCGTTACTTTTATTACATGATGGTAAACTGTCACTTAGTATATATGGCTCAGAGAGATTTTTCAGGTTAATAGGTATGTAGGTTTAAAATTCAGATTTAAGAATTATTTCCAGTTTGGTGAGAAATGAGGTTGTCAAGCATGTAAGATTGCAGAATGACTTTAATAGGCTGTGTCTGATACTATACTTGCTAATCAACTCAGGGAACGGGTGGGGCTTGAACCTATGATAAGTGAGTCTTAAAACTCTTAGGAAGTGTGTTAATCACTGAACCAACTGTCACTATAATTGTTCTGTGGACTAATGACGTCCAGTGTTCTATGTCAGCACCATCTTAGTTAATTATACCATTGCCCATCCTTGGCACGTCTCCACCATAGACATGTGTAATGTGACAAGGAGCTTTGTCCACTGTCATTTAAATAACTGCTTCATCGTCCCACACTTTTCTTCCATGATCGACCCATAAAGAAATGCTGATTTTACAATTTCTCATGCCACACAACGCCATCACTACCTTGTGTGGCAGATGACGAAACAGAAATTAAGAGAATTACTTCGGTAGATAGCATCAAATACGACTTCTCTCTCTCTCTCTCTCTCTCTCTCTCTCTCTCTCTCTCTCTCTCTCTCTCTCTCTCTCTCTCTCTCTCTCTCTCTCTCGAGAACTTCAATCCAAAACATTTGAACTACAGTCATACGAAACATACTTACCACTTCCTGTACATATATGTTAACTTGTAAATGTTTCTTCTAATTTGCTTCAAATCTTCACTGCTGACGTTTACCTGCACTTCAAACTTATGCCGCACTCTGCACTATTTTAGTCGCCCGCATGGAGATACACTGGACTGGGGTTATGGAACGAGCGGTGACCAAAACACGTCTAGTTATCATTATTATGAATTAAAAGTGATAAACCTATGGAAGTCATTGATCACTGCTGATAAAGTGAAGGTGGGAATAAACCTTTCGTCAAAAAATTGAAATTTCCGAGAGTTGAACAACTCAAAGGAATTATTTTTTAGTAAGTTAGATCGCTTACAGAAGATTCAAAGTCTTCATTAAGAATGTTAGATCAACACTGGGTTTAACTGATGATAAACATGATGATCACTGTATCCAATAGTTTCTATTCATGATATAGAAAATTCTTATTGTCTTTTTTTACCATTCTGGAAGTTCTGTATTTTTAACTATTCACCTTACAGAAAATATTATACTGCACAAATTTTATTGTGGTTAGGTATGATTTTCTTATATAATATTGATGTTTTCAATGGTCGAAAAGATCATATTGACTAATAATGTGTCTTACGTCTTCCACAGGCTGATATATACAAGCCATTACCACTGCTTATATTTGGTGTGTTGTCACTAGTCTCTGGTTGTCTTACTGTCTTCCTGCCGGAGACTGTTGGCTGTAAATTACCACAAACTCTACAGGAAAGTGAAGCTTTTGGCAGGTGAGAATGATGATACATTTCATATTCTGGGTTTTGAGAACTAGATTTTGAGATTAGTGAAGAAATATGGATATTCTTTAATCTCTGTTATCCCCAAAACACAGTGATGGAAGAAATGTCGAAGATTTATGAAATAGCTAATTATCTAAAATACCAAAAATAATTAATTGATAAATCCTATATAAAACTGTCAGAAATAGATTATACAATTCGAAAATGACAAACAAACAAATTCAACCAAGAATATGTTGGTTCTCCTTTGCAGTGAAAAGCGTCTTCATGTATCTTCTCTACTTGAGAATTTTAAAATCCAAATTGTATTAAAAATCTTGATACAGTAAGAGAACATCTGATTAAGAATTATCCAAAAAATGCTGACGGCTTTGTCTATAAGATTCCTCTGTAAAAATTGCATTAAATTTTATTTTAATCAAACTGGAAAAAAACTTGAACTAAGATCACAACAACATAAATATAGTCTTAGAAGTGGACAAGAATCTAATGCTTTGTTTATTCTTGTGAGATTTAAACCTCACAATTGATGTTCAAAATGCCGAGAAAGTTGTATCAAGCCGGTCCATTGTTGAAATACATTTAACTGAATCAAAATTCATGACAAATTGTATTGACGTTAATATGAATATTGGTTCTGGATTATATAAATTATATTAATTTATAAAATAATTTGAGGAATTTAAACCATGCATAACATGACCTGTATAATTTTCACTTGACATGTATATTGACCCACCCACCTGCATCATACTGGGTCGAGTATACAGTCATATGTCAGGTCATGTCTTAACCTTATAAACAATCTTCTTTCTGTTATTTTTACATTCCTTGATAATGTGACATATTATGAAATACTTAGAAGTTCACTATCTTTTCATAGTGGATGTTTTGCACACAATCATGCACAGCAGAGTCAGGAGCTGTGATTCAACCCCTGCAACCACAATTAGGTGAGCAGACATAAACACACACAAACACACACTAGAGCCAGAAATGAATATGCACAGATAAGGAGGGAGGCCCAACGGCAATTCGAAAATAACATAACAGATAAAGCAAAGTAAGACCCAAGGTGTTGTACAGTCACATCAGGAGGAAAACAACAGTGAAGGACCAGGTAATCCGGCTGAGGGAGAAAGGAGGAAAGATCACGAGAAATGACCGAGAAGTGTTTCAAGAGCTCAGCATGAGATTTAAAGAAGTATTTAGAGTGGAGACAGAAAGGACCCCAAGAAAGCCAGACTGGTGGGGTACACTATCAAGTGATGGACAATACATACAAATGAGGAGGAGGTAAAGACGCTGTTATGTGAACTAGATACATCAAAGGCGATGAGAACAAGCAGTATCTCTCCACGGGTCCTGAGAGAGGGAGAAGAAGCACTCTCTGTTCCCATAACAACAATCTTCAACACATCTATCGATACCTGGCGACTACCTGAGGTGCAGAAAACAGCAAATATAGTCCAAATTTTTAAGAAAGGAAGCGCAGCATTAAACTACCTACCGGAGTCACTAACATGTATAGTATACAAAGTCATGGAGAAGATTATCAGGAGAAGAGTGGTGGAACACCAAGAAAAGAATGAGCTTAAACACGACAACCAACACGGTTTCAGGAAAAGGAAATCCGGTGTCACAAACCTACTGGAGATCTATGACAAGGTAGCGGCAGAAAGG
>NC_091360.1:13047773-13060273 GCF_038502225.1 Cherax quadricarinatus
TGCTGTGCCGCTTGTTGTTCACAATCTACATAAACGATATAGATGAGGGAATAAATAGCGATATAAACAAATTTGCTGATGACACCAAAATAGGCCCTATAATTCATTCTAATGAGGACACTAGAACACTCCAGGATGATTTGAATAGACTGATGCAATGGTTGGACAAGTAGCAGATGCAGTTTAATATAGACAAATGCAAAGTTCTAAATGTTGGACAGGAAAATAACATGCCATATATAACCTAAGTAATGTAGTTCTTAATATTACGGATTGTGAAAAGGATTTAGGAGTTCTCGTTAGCAGTAATCTGAAACGAAGACAACAGTGCATTAGTGTTCCCAGTAAAGCTAAAAGTATCCTTGGCTTCATAGCAAAAAGTAAAAATAATAGAAGTCCTCAGGTTGTTCTTCAACTCTATATATCTTTAGTTAGGCCTCATTTAGATTACGTTTTGCAGTTTTGGTCACCGTATTACAGAATGGATATAAATGCTCTGGAAAACGTACAGAGGAGGATGACAAAGATGATCCCATGTATCAGGAATCTTCCCTATGAGGATAGACTGAGGGTCCTGTTTCTGTACTCTGTAGAAAGGCGTAGAATTCGGGGGGATATGACTGAAGTGTATATATGGAAAACAGGAATTAATAAAGGGGATGTAAATAGCGTGCTAAAATGATCTAACATAGACAGGACTCGTAGCAATGGCTTTAAATTGGCAAAATTCAGATTCAGGAAGGATATAGCAAAGCACTGGTTTAGTAATAAAGTTGTGGATGAGTGGAACAAACTCCCGAATACCGTCATAGAAGCTAAGACGTTGTGTAGTTTTAAAAATAGGTTAGATAAGTACATCAATGGGTGTGGGTGAGTGTGAGTTTGACCTAACTAGCTTGTGCTAATAGGTCGGATGCCGTCCTCCTCCATTAAGCGACGTGTCTAACCTCACTAGGTCAGTGACGTCACTAGGTCAGTGAGCATAAGGTCACTAGGTCAGTGAGCTTAAGGTCACTAGATCAGTGAGCTTAAGCCAGTAGGAGAATTGGACCTATCTCGCATAGGCCAGTAGGCCTGTTGCAGTGTTTCTTCTTTCTTATTATATATATATATATATATATATATATATATATATATATATATATATATATATATATATATATATATATATATATATATATATATATATATATATATGTGTGTGTGTGTGTGTGTGTGTGTGTGTGTGTGTGTGTGCACTTACCTATTTGTGGTTGCAGGGGGTCGAGTCTTAGCTCCTGGCCCCACCTCTTCACTGATTGCTACTGGGTCCTCTCTCTCCCTGCTCCATGAGCTTTATCAAACCTCGTCTTAAAACTATGTATGGTTCCCGCCTCCACTACGTCACTTTCTAGGCTATTCCACTGCCTGACAACTCTATGACTGAAGAAGTACTTCCTAACATCTCTTTGACTCATCTGAGTCTTTAACTTCCAATTGTGACCCCTTGTTTCTGTGTTCCATCTCTGGAACACCCTGTCTTTGTCCAGCTTGTCTATTACGTGTAGTATTTTATATGTCGTTATCATATCTCCCCTGACCCTTCTGTCCTCCAGTGTCATCAGGCCAATTTCCCTTAACCTTTCCTCGTAGGACAATCCCCTTAGCTCTGGGACTAGTCTTGTTGCTAACTTTTGCACTTTCTCAAATTTCTTGACGTGCTTGACCAGGTGTGGATTCTAAACTGGTGCTGCATATTCCGGTATGAGCCTGACGTATATGGTGTACCGAGTCTTGAACGATCCCTTACTTAGGTATCGGAATGCTATCCTTAGGTTTGCCAGACACCCGTACGCTGTAGCAGTTATCTGACTGATGTGCGCCTCAGGAGATGTGCTCGGTATTATACACTCCCGAAGATCTTTTTCCTTGAGTGAGATTTGCAGTCTTTGGCCATTTAGACTATACTGTGTCTGTGGTCTTCTTTGCCCTTCCCCAATGATCATAACTTTGCATTTGGCAGGGTTAAATTCAAGGATCCAGTTGTTGGACCAGGCTTGTAGCCTGTCCTGGTCTCTTTGTAGTCCTGCCTGTGTGTGTGTGTGTGTGTGTGTGTGTGTGTGTGTGTGTGTGTGTGTGTGTGTGTGTGTGTGTGTGTGTGTGCTCACCTAGTTGTACTCACCGCTAGTGGGTCACTCTCACCGCACCATGAGCTTTATCATACCTCTGCTTAAAGCTATGAATGGATCCTGCCTCCACTACATCGCTTCTCAAACTTTTCCACTTCCTGACTACTCTGTGACTGAAGAAATACTTCCTAACATCCCTGTGATTCATCTGTGTCTTAAATTTCCAACTGTCTCCCCTTGCTGCTGTGTCCCATCTCTGGAACATTCTGTCTCTGTCCACTTTGTCAATTCTTCTCGGTATTTTAAATGTTGTTATTATGTCCCCCCTATCCCTCCTGTCCTCCAGTGTCGTCAGGTCGATTTCCCTTAACCTCTCCTCGTAGGACACACCCCTTAGTTCTGGGGCTAGTCTTGTTTCTTTACGTGCTTGGCTAGATATGAGTTCCAGACTGGCGCCGCATACTCCAATATGGGCCTAACATACACAGAGTACAAGGTCCTGAACGATTCCTTATTAAGATGTCGGAATGCTGTTCTTAGGTATGCTAGGCACCCATACGCTGCAGCAGTTATTTGGTTGATGTGCGCCTCAGGAGATGTGCCTGGTGCTATACTCACCCCAAGATCTTTTTTCTTGAGTGAGGTTTGTAGTCTCTGTCCCCCTAGACTGTACTCCAGCTGTGCTCTTCTTTGCCCTTCCCAATCTTCATGACTTTGCACTTGGTGGGGTTGAACTCCAGGAGCCATTTGCTATACCAGGCCTGCAGCCTGTCCAGATCCCTTTGTAGTTCTTCCTGGTCCTCGTCCGATTGAATTCTTTTCATCATCTTCACGTCGTCTGCAAACAGGGACACTTCGGAGTCTATTCCTTCCGTCATGTCATTCACAAATACCAGAAACAGCACCGGTCCAGGATTGTCCCCTGTGGAACCCCACTTGTCACAGGTGCCCACTGTGACACCTCGCCGCGTACCATGACTCGCTGCTACCTTCCTGACAGGCATTCCCTGATCCATTGTAGTGCCTTCGCTGTTATCCCTGCCTGGTCCTCCAGTTTTTGCACTAATCTCTTGTGTGGAACTGTGTCAAACGCCTTCTTACAGTCCAAGAAATCTGCCCACTCCTATCTCTCTTGTCTTACTGCTGTCACCCAGGCATAGTACTTCAGAAGGTTTGTGACACAGGATTTCCTGTCCGTGAAACCATGTTGGCTGATGTTGATGAGATCATTCCTTTCTAGGTGTTCCACCACTCTTCTCCTGATACTCTTCTCTATGACTTTGCAAACTATGTATGTCAGTGACACTGGTCTGTAATTTAATGCTTCATGTGTGTCTCCTTTTTCAAAAATTGGGATTACATTTGCTGTCTTCCATACCTTAGGTAATCTCCCTGTTTCGATAGATGTGTTGAATATTTTTGTTAGGGGTACACATAGCGCCTCTGCTCTCTCTCTCAGGACCCATGGAGAGATGTTATCTGGCCCCATCTCCTTTGAGGTACCTAGCTCACTCAGCACTTTCTGGAGTCCCTTCTGTCTCCTTTGTGAACACTTCTTTGAATCTACTGTTGAGTTCCTCACATACTTCACAGTCATTTCTTGTTGTTTCTCCTCCGTCCTTCCTTCCTTAGCCTGATTACCTAGTCCTTGACTATTGTTTTCCTCCTGATGTGGCTGTATAACAGCTTCGGGTCAGATTTGGCTTTCACTGCTATGTCGTTTTCATACTGTCGTTGGGCCTCCCTTCTTACCTGTGCAATTTCATTTCTGGCTCTACGACTGCTCTCCTTATTCTCCTGGGTCCTTTGCCTTCTATAATTCTTCCATTCCCTAGCACACTTGGTTTTTGCCTCCCTGCGCGATTGGGTGAAACATGGGCTGATCCTGGCTTTTTCATTATTCCTGTTACCCTTGGG
Organism: Cherax quadricarinatus; assembly: GCF_038502225.1. NCBI lineage: Eukaryota > Metazoa > Arthropoda > Malacostraca > Decapoda > Parastacidae > Cherax > Cherax quadricarinatus. The sequence continues at coordinate 13,051,799 of NC_091360.1, forward strand.
TACAAACCTCTCCTCAGCTTCCTTGCATATTGTTGTTACGTATTCCATCGTCTCGTTTACTGACTTCCCTGCCAGTTATCTGTCCCACTGAACCCCGTTCAGGAAGTTTCTCATTCCTGCGTAGTCCCCTTTCTTGTAGGTTGACTTCATTCATTTGTGTTTGCGTGCATGTGTACTCACCTGTTTGTGGTTGCAGGGTTCGAGACTCAGCTCCTGGCCTCGCCTCTTCATTGATCGCTACTGAGTCCTCTCTCTTTCCCCCTGCTCTTTGAGCTTTATCATACCTTGTCTTAAAGCTATATATGGGTCCTGCCTCCACTACTTCATTTTCTAGACTATTTCACTTCCTGATTACTCAATGGCTGAAGAAATACTTCCTAACATCCCTTTGACTCATCTGAGTCTTGAACTTCCAATTGTGACCCCATGTTTCTGTGTCCCATCTCTGTTCACCTTGCAGTATTTTGTATGTCGTTATCATACCTCCCTTAACCCTCCTGTCTTCCATTGTCGTCAGGCACTGACGACACTGGAGGACAGGAGTATCCAAATCAGTTGGCATCCTCTCCAAGACACTTTACCATGTACCTCGAACAACAGTAATTATATTGTACTCTTTTAATCTATTCCTACCTCACCTATGTTAATTGAGCCTAGGGAACCACTACAGCAAGTTATATTAAACCAAAAGTAAGTACAAAAATCAGCTATATGAATGATTACTCAGTCCACTGGCAGACATCACACTCCCCCACTCTTCAAAAACCTGAACCTACTTTTTTTTTTAAACCCGCAAGGTATTTCCCACCGAGGCAGGGTGACCCAAAAAAGAAAGAAACAGTTCAGGTGTCACTCCAAACAGCAGATATCCCAAAACCCTCCTTTAAAGTGCAGGCATTGTACTTCCCACCTTCAGGACTCAAGTCTGGCTGACTGATTTCCCTGAATACCTTCACAAAATATTACCCTGCTCACATTCCAACAGCTTCTCAAGTCCCAAAAACCATTCGTTTCCTGTCTCCTATCTAACATGCTCACACATGCCTGCTGTATATCCAAACCCTTTGCACACACAATCTCTTTTACTCCCTTTCCTCTATCCTTTTCTAGGACGACCCTTACTCTTCCTCCTTCCATTACAGATTTATACACCCTCTAAGTCATTCTAATTTGCTCCACCCTCTCTAAAGGACCAAACCATCTCAACTCCTCCTCACCCTTCTGAATAATACTTTTAGTAATTCCAAACCTCCTAATTTCCACACTACAAATTCTCTGCATAATATATACACCATGCATTGACTATAGACACATTTGCACTGCCCCCAGCCTCTTCCTTACTGCAACATTCACAACCCATGCTTCACACCCTACTTATTATATATAAAATTCACTTGTACTACTGTGCATACTATATATATGGGAGAAATTCTAATATCAATCCCACCCTGAAACTTTTTCTTGGTAGTTACAACAGAACTCACAAGTATAATACTAGACACAAAAACCTCTAATATTCCCAGCATCTCGCTTAATCTTTGTAAAAACTCAGTTTGCTTTTCTAAAAGGACCTAAAATCTCAAACACTCAACCTGAAAACTCCAGTCCTCCTTTATCTGCCAGCCACTTCAAAGCTACTATTAAAAACCCTCCTTTCCCTAATGTGATCAGAACAACAATTCTGCTGAACAATTCTTTCAACGTGTATTGTCCCTGTTCTTGTCTATCATTCCTCCAACTTGCATACCTAGCTTCATCCTTAATATATCACTTTGCTTGACCACATATGGGTTCCAAACTGGTGCTGCATAATCCAGTATGGGCCTGACGTACACGGTGTACAGTCTTGAACAATTCCTTATTGAGGTATCAGAACGCTATTCTTAGATTTGCCAGGCGCCCATATGCTGCATCAGTTATGTGGTTAATGTGTGCTTCCGGAGACGTGCTTGGTATTATACTCACCCCAAGATTTTTCTCCTTGAGTGAGGTTTGCAGTCTTTGGCCACCTAACCTATATTCCGTCTGCGGTCTTCTTTGCCCTTCCCCCGATCTTCATGACTTTGCATTTGGCGGGGTTAAATTCTAGGAGCCAGCTGCTTGACCAGCGTCCAGCCTGTCCAGGTCTCTTTGTAGTCCTGCCTGATTCTCATCTGATTTAATTCTCCTCATTAACTTCACATCTGCAAACAGGAACACTTCTCAGTCTATCCCTCTAGTCAAGTCATTCATATATACCAAAAATAGCACTGGTCCTAGGACTGACCCCTGTGGGACCTAGCTCGTCACAGGTGCCCACTGTGATATCTCATCACGTACCATGATTTGCTGTTGCCTCCTTATCAGGTATTCTCTGATCAGTTGCAGTGCTCTTCCTGCTATGCATACCTGATTCTCTAGCTTCTGCACTAATCTCTTGTGAGGAACTGTGTCGAAGGCCTTGTTGCAGTTCAAGAAAATGCAATCAACCCACCCGTCTCTCTCGTGTCTTCTGTTACCTTGTCATAAAACTCCTGTAGGTTTGTGACACAGGATTTGCCTTCCATGAATTCGTGCTGGTTGTTTATAATCTTGTTCCATTCCAGGTACTCCACCATTCTCCTCCTGACAATCTTTTCCATGACTTTGTATGCTATACTCCTCAGTGACACTGGTCTGTAATTTAGTGCCGCGTTTCGGTCTCATTTGCCATCTTCCATACCTCAGGTATTTTCCGATTTTCAAGGGATGTTTTGAAAATTGTGGTTAGTGGCACACACAGCATCTCTGCTCCTTCTCTAAGAACCCACGGAGAGATGTTGTCCAGTCCCACCCCCTTTGAGATTTTAAGGTCAGTTAGCAGCTTCTTCACCTCCTCCTCGGTTGTGTGTAAGTCATCCAACACTTGTCGGTATATTCTTTGCTGGTGTACCCCTCTGTTTTGTCTTCCGTGTCCTTTCTGTCTCCACTGTAAACACTTCCTTAAATCTCATGTTGAGCTCATCACATACCTATTGGTCGTTTCTTGTGAACTCCCCATCTTCTTTCCTCAGCCTGATTACCTGGTCCTTCACTGTTGTCTTCCTCCTGATGAGGCTATAAAACAGTTTTGGGTCAGATTTGACTTTCGATGTATGTTGTTTTCGTACTGTTGCTGGGCCTCCCTCCTTATCTGTGCATACTCGTTTCTGACGCTTTGACTAAGCTCTTTATTTTCCTGGGTTCTTTACCTTCTGTACTTTTTCCATTCTCACATGCACTTGGGTTTTGTCTCCCTACACCGTCGGGTAAACCAAGGGCTTGTTCTGGTCGTCCCATTATTTCTGTTGCTCTCGGGAACAAACTTTTCCTCTGCTCCCTTGCATTTTGTTATTACATACTCCATCATTTCATTTATAGTTTGGCTTTTCCCATTCAACTCATGTTTCCCTCTCCACTTGTAACTCTACTATGTATTTATTCAAAGCTAAAATCCACGTGATCACTAGCTCAAAGGGGCCTCTCATATGTGATGTCCTGAATGACCGAGCTGCTCAGGGTGAACACATCTTGGCTCTTCATGTTTCAGGACCCCCGTATGGCTCCAGGTTTTCCCAGTCAGTCTACCTGTGGTTGAAATCGCCCATAACCAGTAACTTTCCTCTGCTAAAGTGAACTCTTCTGGCCACTTCAGCTAGTGTGTCCACCATTGCTCTGTTGCTCTCTTCATAATCCTCTCTTGGACTCCTGTAGTTCTGTGGTGGTTATACATCACTGAAATGACCTCCTTATGTTTCCTAGACTGAATTGTACCTACTATGTAATCCTTTTCTTCAATCTCGTCTGTTCCTTCCATTTCCTCAAACCCCCATCGGTTCTTAATGAGCAGTGCAATCCCTCCTCTCCCTCTGCTCCTATCTTTCCTCAGAATCTGATATCCAGGAGGAAAGATTGCCTCTATTATTACCTCAGTTAATTTCATTTCTTTGACCTCTATGATGTCTGGGGATGTGTCGTTGATTTTTTTCATGGCAATCCTCACATTTATTCGCTATTTCATCTGCATTCGTATACCAAACCTTCCACTTCTTTTCTACAACTCTGGGCCAGAGAGAATAGTGGGGTTGGGTTAGTGGGAGCCCTTGCAGGGGCCTAGGGGGGTTGTGGTTGGGGTGGGGTTTGTGATGAGGTGGGTGGGGGCAGAGTGCCCATGGGGGCTTGCTGTAGGTGTGAGGTTTGTGATGTGGGGGGTGGGGACAGAGGGAATAGTGTGTGGGTTTTGGTTCAGATTGTTCAGTTGTCATGGTTAGATTACTTCTGTGTATAAAGGTGTTTGTTTGGTAGCTGGTAGCGGGTAGTTAAATGATATACGTCTTCGAAGGCTTCTTACTTTATTGTTAAGTCGTAGGTGGGTTACACAGGCTTGTGTGTTTGTGCCCATGGCCCGGGCAGGGCCATGCCCACGAGAGAGAGCTGGGAGGCCTTGTGTCTTGCTGCTAGGCCGCTGTGTGAGTGAGAGCGAGGCAAGTCTGGGCATACTGAAGTGGCAAGGCCTATAGATGGCAGCACTTGAGTGGCGCGAAATATGAACTAAGCTGGCAGACAGCATGGGCTGTCTGTGCAGACAGTACAGGCTGTCTACATACGCTCGGCCACCTACCGCGCGTCGTCCCGACGCGACAATACTGGTAGTAAAAGAAACTCGGTCTCTCTCTCGTAGGAACAGGGCACAGAACACAAAATAAAAACATATATATACATATGGACATGGAAAAAAAAAACTTCCTACAGGGAGGGAAGAAAAAAACATGTGGGGTGTGCTAAACATCGTGGTCAAAGGCAGTGAGCGTCGATGAGTATCACTGCACGCCTTCCTGCGTCTGGACAGATACTGCAACACGGGAGACATCGCTGCGGCTGAGCTGTGACGTAACAGGGTACGGTCTCCTCTGGAACGGTGAAGCAGACATCGTAGGAGTCGCTGCAGGTTTTCACTCAACCTGGGGCACGACATGCTGGTGCCCTCGAGTGAGGCGTCGACAAAACTCGGCAACTGGGCAGGACTTCTGGCAAGCGACTCAGGAGGACACTTCTCGACTGGTACTGTCGCTGGGCTATCACTGCCGGCGAGCGTGGAGCGAGTTGTGGAGCAAGTCGTGGCAGAGACGACTGGGCGAAACATCTGGGAGTCGTAACATCATACACCAGACTGCAGTGAGAGAGCTAGCAGTCAAAGTGACATCTTCTTTGTGCAGGCTGCTCACTGAAGCTTGTGACACGAGGCTGACACAGCGCCTGCCGACAGGGCTGGCTGCGGCTTGACGAGTATCATCTCTCGACAGCTGGAGTTATAGCAGAGGTTAGTCTAAGCGTCCCCAGACTTGTTTCTCTACATATAACTGCACTCTGACGGTCTGGAGGTGAAGTGAAACAAATCTCGATGGGAATCGTAGCAGGTACGATTCTGCAGAACATCACGAGCGACGAGCATAAAAGCTTTCTGTACAAGGGGGCTCATACGCTCAGGGCTGAGAAATCAGCTGTCAAACACTGGTCAGGCGGGTGACTAACACAGTGGTGCTACACAGGTCTGGGTGGGCCAGACCTCACTGGACACACGAAACTTTAAAAACACACCGCTGTACATACGGTACAACATGGCTTAAACTAGCAAATGATGCTTTTCTGCGCATAAAACTGACACTAAGACATATACTAAAATGTGAGAACACTGACTAAGAGGAATTAACACACGACATATATTTTCTCTCAATCTTCTCGACAATACTGAAATAATTACTAGAACACTCGATGTGACATCATGTGATGTCAGGCGTGATGTCGCAAGGTGACGTCAGCAGCAGTGACGTCAACAGACATCTCGAGGTGACGTCAGGCAGACATCGTGAGGTGACGTCAGCAGACATCGTGAGGTGACGTCAGCAGACATCGTGACGTCATGAAGTCGGGCAGCATCGTGGGTGGCGTCGATGTGATGCGGGCAGCAGACCACAGCATGAGGCCTGGGATATCTGGTAACTCACGTGGCTTTGTAGGTCTACGTGATCGCCCACACCCACGTGACGTCGTAATCCACGTAGCTTCGAGTGGCCTCGGGCACTCGGATACACAGCACTGGCAATGAATTCATACGAAAAACAGCAGAAAACACAGCAGAGGGAGTGGGCAGTGGTGAGTGGTGTATGGTAGACGGGTGAGCGTGAGGAGGGCGAGCATGGGCAAGGTGAGGAACAGCCACTTCCTCTCCTCTCCTCTCCTCCCCCACCCACAAACACGTGGAGAAGCTCACACTGGACGCAGAAATCACCACAAGACTCACCTCTGGCTTGCTGAAACAGCTGTGCTGAGCTGAACAACAACAGCAACATACAAGTGACGCTGAACACGTGACTTGAGAAACAGCGTGGGACACTGTAGCGTGAGACGCTGGGACGCCACTCACAATTCTCGAAGAAATTCGGCAAATTTCGGCTGGATCCTGCTTGTACCTGTGTCTGGATGCTCAAACGTGCAGACACGACATCAGGATAACTCGTTGAGAGACGGATGCTTCTTATGTAGGGTGATGAAGTGAAGGTGACTTCATACCTCTCCTTCCTCTCTCCAGGGTAAACACAACGCTGCGACCACCGCTGGTACCAATATAAAGGTGTTTGTTTGGTAGGCTGTAAGCAGGGTGTGAATGATATACTTCTTCGGAGGCTTCTTAGTTTATTGTTAAGTAGTGGTGGGTTACACAGGCTTGTGTGTTTGTGCCCATGGCCCGGGCAGGGCCATGCCCACGAGAGAGAGCTGGGAGGCCTTGTGTCTTGATGCCAGGCCGCTGTGTGAGTGAGGGTGAGGCAAGTCTGGGCATACTGAAGTGGCAAGGCCTATAGATGGCAGCACTTGAGTGGCGCGAAATATGAACTAAGCTGGCAGACAGCATGGGCTGTCTGTGCAGACAGTACAGGCTGTCTACATGTGGGTGTTTCTGGAGGAGAGTGTGGTTTGCTCTCCTACCTGGGTCTGAGTTCTTATCTCCGTCATTGCCTCTCGTTCCTTTCATCTTTGTAACCTCTCTTTCAGTATCATCCTTTCTTCTTGTGTTGTCTCAATCGAGGTACACCCTCCAGTACTCTGATTTGTCCCTTAGTAGTGCTTTCTCCTGCAGGATCCTGTTTCGAGCTGATTCTGACTTGAAAATAACTTTGTCTGGTCTTTTCTTCTTCTTGCAAACCAACCAGTTCACCAAAAATTTATCGACTGGATCATGTCGTCCTCACCTATTGCTTTCATGATACTTTCAATCACTTTTTTCTTCTTCTGTTTTCTTGCATCATAGGTTCTCCCTTAAACTTCCTGGAGCCCATAGACAAAAACTGACCTCTCCCTTTCTTCCTCCCACTGCATCTCCCTTTGCATCCCCTGAGGTGATTTAGATCCTTCTATTGAAGCGTTCCTTCCTTTGATCTTTTCCATGGCTGATGCCCCTGTGCTTAGTGGTCTGTCTTTCCTGATCAGCTGTTCCTGGCCACTGCAGGAGCTTAGCTCCTTCATTGTCTTTAGTCCCTTCAGTTCTTCTTGATGTGCTCTTCGTCTTTTCCTGAGCCACACATGGGTCTGAGAGTGCCTTTGCATACAGTATAGCTCCTTTGCTCCCTACAGTCCCCTCGTCTATGACTGATATAGAAGTTTATGATGTCATGGCTGTACTCTTCTTTGGTTCTTTAGGCTGTTTCAGAGTTTTTAGTTTCTCTAAGCACTGTATCTTAGCTTCTTCTGCTATGGCTTGTAGCTTCCATTTCCTGCTCTGTGCAGTTATCCTCTCCTCCATTTTCTTGCTGAGCTCTTCTAGCTTTCTTCCCAACTCTTCCTCCCTTTTTCTGAGTTCTGCCTCCCAATCTTCCCTCCCAGCTATATCCAGGTATTTACAGAAGAGAGAGAGAGAGTGTGTGTGTGTACTCACCTAGTTGTACTCGTCTAGTTGAGGTTGCAGAGGTCGAGTCCAAGCTCCTGGCCCCGCCTCTTCACTGGTCGCTACTAGGTCACTCTCCCTGAACCCTGAGCTTTATCGTACCTCTGCTTAAAGCTATGTATGGATCCTGCCTCCACTACATCGCTTCCTAAACTATTCCACTTCCTGACTACTCTGTGGCTGAAGAAATACTTCCTAACATCCCTGTGATTCATCTGTGTCTTCAGCTTCCAACTGTGTCCCCGTGCTGGGGTGCCCAGTCTCTGGAACATCCTGTCTTTGTCCACCTTGTCAATTCCTCTCAGTACTTTGTAAGTCGTTATCATGTCCTCCCTATCTCTCCTGTCCTCCAGTGTCGTCAGGTTGACTTCCCTTAACCTCTCCTCGTAGGACATACCTCTTAGCTCTGGGACTAGTCTTGTTGCAAACCTTTGCACTTTCTCTAGTTTCTTTACATGCTTGGCTAGGTGTGGGTTCCAAACTGGTGCTGCATACTCCAATATGGGCCTAACGTACACGGTGTACAGGGTCCTGAACGA
>NC_091360.1:13065273-13067773 GCF_038502225.1 Cherax quadricarinatus
TACAAGGTCTAGTCTTGCTGGATCATACTCACCTCTTTCTCTGGTAGTGTCTCTAACATGTTGATGCATGAGATTTTCCAGTGCCACATCCATCATCTTGGCTCTCCATGTTTCGGGACCCCATGGGGCTCCAGGTTTTCCCAGTCAATCTCCTTGTGATTGAAATCACCCATAACTAGTAACTTTGCTCCCCCATGTGTGCTCTTCTGGCCACCTCGGCTAGTGTGTCGACCATTGCTCTGTTGCTCTCATCGTATTCTTCTCTTTCACTCCTGCAGTTCCATGGTGGGTTGTACATTACTGCAATTATCGCCTTATGTCACTCAGACTGGATTTCCTACTAAGTAGTCTCTTTCGCCCGTGCCATCCATTCTTTCCATTTTCTCAAAACCCCACTGGTTTTAATGAGCAGCGCAACTCCTTCTCCCCCTCTCCTCCCTCTGTCTTTCCTGAGGTTTTGATATCCGGGTGGAAAGATTGCATCTGTTATCATTCTGGTGAGTTTTGTTTCTGTGAGTGCTATTATGTCTGGGGATGTCTCCTTGATTCTTTCATGCCACTCCTCACACTTATTTGTTATTCCATCTGCATTTGTATACCATACCTACAACTTCTTTTCTAAGACTCTGATCTGGGGGATACATCGGGGTTGGGGAAGTGGGAGACCTGATAAGGAACTATGGGTGGTTGCTATGGGGGTAGAGATTGTAATGCAGTGGCTGGGGGCATTGGATATGGCATGGGTGTTTTGGTTTAGAATGTTTGGTTGCACTGGGGTTGACCTGGTTGGGGGGCTTCTATAGGATGTTGTGAGGGAGGCTGTATTTGATCTTCTTGGGTATGGGATCTCCTTTCTGTCTCCTCCATCCTGTGTGTATGTGTGTGTGTGTGTGTGTGTGTATGTGTGTGTGTGTGTGTACTCACCTATTTGTACTCACCTATTTGTGGTTGCAGGGGTCGAGTCCTAGCTCCTGGCCCCGCCTCTTCACCGGTTGCTACTAGGCCCTCTCTCTCCCCGCTCCATGAGCTTTATCAAACCTCGTCTTAAAACTGTGTATGGTTCCTGCCTCCACTACGTCATTTTCTAGGCTATTCCACTGCCTTACAACTCTATGACTGAAGAAATACTTCCTACTATCTCTCTGACTCATTTGTGTCTTCAACTTCCAATTGTGGCCTCTTGTTTCTGTGTCCCCTCCCTGGAACATCCTGTCCTTGTCCACCTTGTCTATTCCACGCAGTATTTTATATGTCGTTATCATGTCTCCCCTGACCCTCCTGTCCTCCAGTGTCGTCAGGCCGATTTCCCTTAATCTTTCTTCATAGGACATTCCCCTTAGCTCTGGAACTAACCTTGTTGCAAACCTTTGTATTTTCTCTAGTTTCTTGACGTGCTTTATCAAGTGCGGGTTCCAAACAGGTGCTGCATACTCCAGTATGGGCCTGACATACACGGTGTACAGTGTCTTGAATGATTCCTTACTAAGGTATCGGAATGCTGTTCTCAGGTTTGCCAGGCGCCCATATGCTGCAGCAGTTATCTGATTGATGTGTGCTTCCGGAGACATGCTCGGTGTTATACTCACCCCAAGATCTTTCTCCTTGAGTGAGGTTTGCAGTCTTTGGCCACCTAGCCTATACTCTGTCTGTGGTCTTCTGTGCCCTTCCCCTATCTTCATGACTTTGCATTTGGCAGGATTAAATTCGAGAAGCCATTTGCTGGACCAGGTGTCCAGTCTGTCCAGGTCTCTTTGAAGTCCTGCCTGGTCCTCATCAGATTTAATTCTCCTCATTAACTTCACATCATCTGCAAACAGGGACACTTCTGAGTCTAACCCTTCCGTCATGTCGTTCACATATACCAAAAATAGCACTGGTCCTAGGACCGACCCCTGTGGGACCCCGCTCGTCACAGGTGCCCACTGTGATACATCATTACGTACCATGACTCGTTGTTGCCTCCCTGTCAGGTATTCTCTGATCCATTGCAGTGCCCTTCCTGTTATATGCGCCTGATGCTCTAGCTTCTGCACTAATCTCTTGTGAGGAACTGTGTCAAAGGCCTTCTTGCAGTCCAAGAAGATGCAATCAACCCACCCCTCTCTCTCTTGTCTTACTTCTGTTATTTTATCATAAAACTCCAGAAGGTTTGTGACACAGGATTTGCCTTCCGTGAATCCGTGCTGGTTGGCATTTATACTCCTGTTCCGTTCCAGGTGCTCCACCACTCTCCTCCTGATAATCTTCTCCATAATTTTGCATACTATACACGTCAATGACACAGGTCTATAGTTTAGTGCCTCTTTTCTGTCTCCTTTTTTGAAAATGGGAACTACATTTGCCGTCTTCCATACCTCAGGTAGTTGCCCAGTTTCCAGGGATGTGTTGAAGATTGTGGTAAGTGGTACGCACAACATATCTGCTCCCTCTCTAAGGACCCACGGAGAGATGTTGTCCGGTCCCATTGCCTTTGAGGTATCGATGTCCCTTAGCAGTTTCT
>NC_091360.1:13072773-13140218 GCF_038502225.1 Cherax quadricarinatus
GACATTCCCCTTAGCTCTGGAACTAACCTTGTCGCAAACCTTTGCACTTTCTCTAGTTTCTTGACGTGCTTTATCAAGTGCGGGTTCCAAACAGGTGCTGCATACTCCAGTATGGGCCTGACATACACGGTGTACAGTGTCTTGAACGATTCCTTACTAAGGTATCGGAATGCTGTTCTCAGGTTTGCCAGGCGCCCATATGCTGCAGCAGTTATCTGATTGATGTGTGCTTCCGGAGACATGCTCGGTGTTATACTCACCCCAAGATCTTTCTCCTTGAGTGAGGTTTGCAGTCTTTGGCCACCTAGCCTATACTCTGTCTGTGGTCTTCTGTGCCCTTCCCCTATCTTCATGACTTTGCATTTGGCAGGATTAAATTCGAGAAGCCATTTGCTGGACCAGGTGTCCAGTCTGTCCAGGTCTCTTTGAAGTCCTGCCTGGTCCTCATCAGATTTAATTCTCCTCATTAACTTCACATCATCTGCAAACAGGGACACTTCTGAGTATAACCCTTCCATCATGTTCACATATTTGTGTGTGTGTGTGTGTGTGTGTGTGTGTGTGTTAGGAAGAATGAATATCACTTAAAAATTAATTTAAGAGAACAACAATACTCAAACAATTTGATATTTAAATTATTATTATTATTATTATTATTATTATTATTATTATTATTATTATTATTCTTGTTAATAAGATTTAAGGGGAAACACTATATGAATATGGGTCATATAGGAGACTGGAAAATCTGGTGTCATTCCTTGCATGATAAGCTTCCTGCTGGAATCAAGGAACCTCTCTCGACATGTTGTACAACATTTATTTCCCACCAAGGTACGGTGGCCGAGAAAGAAAAACTTTCATCACTGTAGCGTTGCCAGAGGCATGCTTACACTATAGTTATAAAACTTCAGAGTGCCAGCACTGTATTTCCCATCTCCAAGAACCAAGTCCGGCCTGCTGGTTTCCCTGAATCCCTTCATAAATGTTACCTTGTTTTCACTCCAACAGCATGTCAAGTCCTAAAAACCATTTGTCTCCATTCACTTCTATCTAACATGCTCACACTTGCTTGCTGGAAGCTCAATCCCCTTGCTTGCAAAACCTACTTTACCCCATCCCTCCAACTTTTCCTAGGCCGACCTCTATCCCGCCTTCCCTCCACTAGAGATTTATACACTCTCGAAGTCATTCTATTTTGTTCTTGCCTCTTTACATTTCCGAACCACTTCAGTAACCCCCCTCCCCCCTTCAGCCCTCTGGATAATAGTTTTGGTAATCCAGCACCCCCTTCTAATCTTCTGCATTACATTCACAGCACAAGCTGCTATTAGACATAACATCTCCAGTGCCTCCATCCTTCTCCTAGTTGCAACATTCATCACCCATGCTTCACACCCATATAAGAGCGTTAATATAACTATATTCTCATACATTCCCCTCTTTGCTTCAATGGACAAAGTTCTTTGTCTCCTCAGGGTCCTCAGTGCACCACTCACCTATTCTCCATCGTCACTTACATGATTCACTTCATCTTTCATAGACCTATCTGCTGACACTTCCACTTCCAAATATCGGAATACGTTCTCCTCCTCCATACTCTCTACCTCCAATCTGAAATCCAGTTTCCCATTACTTAATTTTTTGTTATCCTCATCACCTTACTCTTTCTTATAATCACTTTTAATTTCCTTCTTTTACATACCCTACTAAACTTATCCACCAGCCACTGCAACTTCTCTTCAGAATCTCCCAAAAGCACAGTGTCATCAGCAAAGACCAGCTGTGACAACTCCCACTTTGTATTTGAGTCATTATTTTTTTACCCCACACCTCTTGGAAACACCCGAACATTCACTTCTCTTATAACTCCATTTATTAATACATTGAACAACCATGGTGACATCACACATTCCTGTGTAAGGCCTAATTTTATTGGGAAACATTCTCCCTCTCTCCTACATATTCTAGCCTGAGCCTCATTATCCTTGTAAAACTCTTCACTGCTGTCAATAACCTACCTCCTATTCCAGACATTTGCAACATCTGCCACATATCCCCCTTATCCACCCTATCATACGCCTTTTCCAAATCCATAAACGCTACAAAAATCTCTTTGCCCTTATCTAAATGCTGTTCCCCTATGTTTCACTGCAAACACTTGGTCTATATACCCCTTGCCTTTCGTAAAGCCTCCTTGTTTATCTGCTATCCTGCTCTCCTTCTTACTCATAATTCAATAATAACTCTACCATACACTTTACCAGGTATACTCAACAGATTTATTTCCCTATAATTTTTGCACTCTCTTCTGTCCTCTTTGCCTTTATGCACAGGAACTATTCTTGCTCTCTGCCAGTCTCTGCCAGCACTTGACTTGTACTCACTGGAGCGCAGGCGAGAAGGATATATCATAATCTATACTTGGAAGATTCTGGAGGGACTGGTCCCAAATATGCACACAGATATCACTCCCTACGAAAGCAAAAGGCTTGGCAGGCGATGCAACACACCCCCAGTGAAAAGTAGGGGTGTCACTGGTACAATAAGAGAAAACGCAGTAAGTGTCCGGAGCCCAAGACTGCTCAACAACCTCCCACCAGCAATAAGGGGCATTACCAGTAGACCCTTGGTTGTCTTCAAAAGGGAGCTGGACAGATACCTAAAGACAGTGCCGGATTAGCCGGGCTGTGGTTCATACATTGGATTGCGTGCGGCCAGCAGTAACAGCCTCGTTGATCAGGCCCTGATCCACCGGGAGGCCTGGTCATTGACCGGGCCGCAGGGGGGTTGATCCCCGGAATACCCTCCAGGTAGACTCAAGGTCACTAGGTACCTTACCCTCTTCCATATATTTATTAAATTGAAGCACCAACCACTGCAAAACTATATACCCACTTGCTTTTTACATTTATATCTTTATCCCACCAATCCCAGCTGCTTTACTCCCTTTCGTTCTATCCACTGCCTCATGCACTTTCCCCACACTCACAACTGTCTCTTCTTCACTCCTAAATATGTTATTCCTCCTTGCCCTATACACGAAATCACTGCTTCCCTATCCTCATCAGAATTTAACAATTCTTCAAAAAATTCCCTCTATCTTCCCGATACCTCTAACTCTCCATTCAATAACTCTCTTCTCCTATTTTTAACTATTAAATCCATTTGTTTTTAGGCTTCCTCAAATTATTAATCCCACTTCACAACTTTTTCTTATTTTCAACCATATTTGTTGATAACATATCACCCACTATCTCATTTGCTCTCTTTTTACATTGCTTCTCCATTCTCTTAACCTTTCTTTTTCTCTCCATATACTCCTCCCTCCTTGCATCACTTTTATTTTGCAAAAACATCTCATATGCTGTGGCATGCAAAGAGTACATTACATTTTATTCGGCACATTAACGCACTCCCATAGAGGCTGCTCTCATCCAGCGAACCAGGTGCTAAGGGTTTAACAGTAAGGGTACCCATCGTTAAATCAGTACCTTGGTTCATTAACAAATCACAGGCGGGCCTGTCAAGTGCTGAGGCAATGTGGTTTCACTCACAGTCAGCATTTGCCAGACTTACATAGTAGCTAGTTGAGCAAGTGCGCTCTCTCTCTCTCTCTCTCTCTCTCTCTCTCTCTCCCTCAGGCTTTTGTCATTGCCTTTATCATCGTGTGGAACACTTACATTTCAACTCCTGTACATAGGTGTACATAGATGTATATATAATTGGTGAATGATAATACAAGTTAAATACTACTGCTGTGTTTGCTTCGCTCATAACCCATTATGACCATGCTAATAGGCCATTATTACCTGTGTTCATAATATGGGGCCCTGTCTAGGAGTGTGTACATATACTAAATTAAATGTAATGTACTCTTTGCATGCCATATATGCTAACTTTTTCTCTCTTACTACTCTCTTTATATCTTTATTCCACCAATCGCTCTTCTTCCCTCCCACACCCACTTTCCCGTAACCACAAACTTTTGCTGAACACTCCAACACTACATTCTTAATTTAAACTTACCCCATACATCTTCTACCCCATTGCCTATACTCTCATTAGCCCATCTATCCTCCAATAGTTGTTTATATATTACCCTAACTATCTCCTCCTTTAGTTTATAAACCTTCTCCCCTCTCTTACTTTCTGCTTCCAGTTTTCTTGTATTCCATCTACCTTTTACTGTCACTGTAGCTACAACTAAAAATTGATCTGATATATCTGTGGCTCTTCTATAAACATGTTCATCCTGAAGTCTACTCAACAGTCTTTTATCTACCAATACATAATCCAACAAACTACTGTCATTACGCCCTGTATCATATCTTGTATATTTATTTAACCTCTTTTTCTTAAAATATGTTGCCTATAACCAAACCCCTTTCTGTATAAAATTTAGTCGAAGGTTCCCCATTGCCATTCAGATCTGGCACCCTAAACTTACCTACCACAGCCTCTGTAAACGTTTCTTGTGCTTTAGCATTTAGGTCCCCTACCACAATTACTCTCTCACTTGGTTCAAAGGCTCCTATACATTCACTTAACATCTCCTAAAATCTTTCTCTCTCTACACTCCTCTCTCCGTCAGGTGCATTTACACTTTATAGGACCCACTTTTCGTTTCTGATCCTTATTTTAATCCACATAATCCTTGAATTTATACCTTTATATTCCCTCTTCACTTTCCATAACTGATCCTTCAACATTATTGCTAACCCTTCCTTTGCTGTGATTCTCACAGTTACTTCTGACTAAATTATATATATATATATATATATATATATATATATATATATATATATATATATATATATATATATATATATATATATATATATATATATATATTTATTTATTTTATTTTATTATCACACTGGCCGATTCCCACCAAGGCAGGGTGGCCCGAAAAAGAAAAACTTTCACCATCATTCACTCCATCACTGTCTTGCCAGAAGGGTGCTTTACACTACAGTTTTTAAACTGCAACATTAACACCCCTCCTTCAGAGTGCAGGCACTGTACTTCCCATCTCCAGGACTCAAGTCCGGCCTGCCGGTTTCCCTGAATCCCTTCATAAATGTTACTTTGCTCACACTCCAACAGCACGTCAAGTATTAAAAACCATTTGTCTCCATTCACTCCTATCAAACACGCTCACGCATGCCTGCTGGAAGTCCAAGCCCCTCGCACTCAAAACCTCCTTTACCCCCTCCCTCCAACCCTTCCTAGGCCGACCCCTACCCCGCCTTCCTTCCACTACAGACTGATACACTCTTGAAGTTATTCTGTTTCGCTCCATTCTCTCTACATGTCCGAACCACCTCAACAACCCTTCCTCAGCCCTCTGGACAACAGTTTTGGTAATCCCGCACCTCCTCCTAACTTCTAAACTACGAATTCTCTGCATTATATTCACACCACACATTGCCCTCAGACATGACATCTCCACTGCCTCCAGCCTTCTCCTCGCTGCAACATTCATCACCCATGCTTCACACCCATATAAGAGCGTTGGTAAAACTATACTCTCATACATTCCCCTCTTTGCCTCCAAGGACAAAGTTCTCTGTCTCCACAGACTCCTAAGTGCACCACTCACTCTTTTTCCCTCATCAATTCTATGATTCACCTCATCTTTCATAGACCCATCCGCTGACACGTCCACTCCCAAATATCTGAATACGTTCACCTCCTCCATACTCTCTCCCTCCAATCTGATATTCAATCTTTCATCACCTAATCTTTTTGTTATCCTCATAACCTTACTCTTTCCTGTATTCACCTTTAATTTTCTTCTTTTGCACACCCTACCAAATTCATCCACCAATCTCTGCAGCTTCTCTTCAGAATCTCCCAAGAGCACAGTGTCATCAGCAAAGAGCAGCTGTGACAACTCCCACCCTGTGTGTGATTCTTTATCTTTTAACTCCACGCCTCTTGCCAAGACCCTCGCATTTACTTCTCTTACAACCCCATCTATAAATATATTAAACAACCACGGTGACATCACACATCCTTGTCTAAGGCCTACTTTTACTGGGAAAAAATTTCCCTCTTTTCTACATACTCTAACTTGAGCCTCACTATCCTCGTAAAAACTCTTCACTGCTTTCAGTAACCTACCTCCTACACCATACACTTGCAGCATCTGCCACATTGCCCCCCTATCCACCCTGTCATACGCCTTTTCCAAATCCATAAATGCCACAAAGACCTCTTTAGCCTTATCTAAATACTGTTCACTTATATGTTTCACTGTAAACACCTGGTCCACACACCCCCTACCTTTCCTAAAGCCTCCTTGTTCATCTGCTATCCTGTTCTCCGTCTTACTCTTAATTCTTTCAATTATAACTCTACCATACACTTTACCAGGTACACTCAACAGACTTATCCCCCTATAATTTTTGCACTCTCTTTTATCCCCTTTGCCTTTATACAAAGGAACTATGCATGCTCTCTGCCAATCCCTAGGTACCTTACCCTCTTCCATACATTTATTAAATAATTTCACCAACCACTCCAAAACTATATCCCCACCTGCTTTTAACATTTCTATCTTTATCCCATCAATCCCGGCTGCCTTACCCCCTTTCATTTTACCTACTGCCTCACGAACTTCCCCCACACTCACAACTGGCTCTTCCTCACTCCTACAAGATGTTATTCCTCCTTGCCCTATACACGAAATCACAGCTTCCCTATCTTCATCAACATTTAACAATTCCTCAAAATATTCCCTCCATCTTCCCAATACCTCTAACTCTCCATTTAATAACTCTCCTCTCCTATTTTTAACTGACAAATCCATTTGTTCTCTAGGCTTCCTTAACTTGTTAATCTCACTCCAAAACTTTTTCTTATTTTCAACAAAATTTGTTGATAACAGCTCACCCACTCTCTCATTTGCTCTCTTTTTACATTGCTTCACCACTCTCTTAACCTCTCTCTTTTTCTCCATATACTCTTCCCTCCTTGCATCACTTCTACTTTGTAAAAACTTCTCATATGCTAACTTTTTCTCCCTTACTACTCTCTTTACATCATCATTCCACCAATCGCTCCTCTTCCCTCCTGCACCCACTTTCCTGTAACCACAAACTTCTGCTGAACACTCTAACACTACATTTTTAAACCTACCCCATTCCTCTTCGACCCCATTGCCTATGCTCTCATTAGCCCATCTATCCTCCAATAGCTGTTTATATCTTACCCTAACTGCCTCCTCTTTTAGTTTATAAACCTTCACCTCTCTCTTCCCTGATGCTTCTATTCTCCTTGTATCCCATCTACCTTTTACTCTCAGTGTAGCTACAACTAGAAAGTGATCTGATATATCTGTGGCCCCTCGATAAACATGTACATCCTGAAGTCTACTCAACAGTCTTTTATCTACTAATACATAATCCAACAAACTACTGTCATTTCGCCCTACATCATATCGTGTATACTTATTTATCCTCTTTTTCTTAAAATATGTATTACCTATAACTAAACCCCTTTCTATACAAAGTTCAATCAAAGGGCTCCCATTATCATTTACACCTGGCACCCCAAACTTACCTACCACACCCTCTCTAAAAGTTTCTCCTACTTTAGCATTCAGGTCCCCTACCACAATTACTCTCTCACTTGGTTCAAAGGCTCCTATACATTCACTTAACATCTCCCAAAATCTCTCTCTCTCCTCTGCATTCCTCTCTTCTCCAGGTGCATACACGCTTATTATGACCCACTTCTCGCATCCAACCTTTACTTTAATCCACATAATTCTCGAATTTACACATTCATATTCTCTTTTCTCCTTCCATAACTGATCATTTAACATTACTGCTACCCCTTCCTTTGCTCTAACTCTCTCAGATACTCCAGATTTAATCCCATTTATTTCCCCCCACTGAAACTCTCCTACCCCCTTCAGCTTTGTTTCGCTTAGAGCCAGGACATCCAACTTCTTTTCATTCATAACATCAGCAATCATCTGTTTCTTGTCATCCGCACTACATCCACGCACATTTAAACAACCCAGTTTTATAAAGTTTTTCTTCTTCTCTTTTTTAGTAAATGTATACAGGAGAAGGGGTTACTAGCCCATTGCTCCCGGCATTTTAGTCGCCTCATACGACACGCATGGCTTACGGAGGAAAGATTCTTTTCCACTTCCCCATGGACAATAGAAGAAATAAAAAAGAACAAGAGCTATTTAGAATAAGGAGAAAAACCTAGATGTATGTATATATATATATGCATGTGCGTGTCTGTGAAGTGTGACCAAAGTGTAAGTAGGAGTAGCAAGATATCCCTGTTATCTAGCGTGTTTATGAGACAGAAAAAGAAAACCAGCAATCCTACCATCATGCAAAACAATTACAGGTTTTTGTTTCACAGTCATCTGGCTGTATATATATATATATATATATATATATATATATATATATATATATATATATATTAGTATATCAGATGCTTGAGAATAGATACATATTGGGGCTAGAGGAAACATCAAGTATTTGAAGTCACCGTTCCAGATGGTAAGTTATGAACAGAGTTGGGCTAGAACACATCCTCTATAACAAGATAATTTCTACAGTTTTGTTGCTAACCTTTGGCCCAATTCTTAGACATGACCAACTTCCACTAGTGTGTTCCACCCACCTGGGACTACATCTTCAATAGTTTCACCTTTTCTGTGGTTCTAGTATATAAGTCGCCATGCAGATATTATAAACTTATCAGGACTATTTCTACTGTCTTAAGCTAACATTCTCAGTTACTGTTGACAAAACATATCAGTAAAGTTAATCAGGTGTTGCAAATGTAACTTCTTAATCAACTTGTCAGTACTGGATATATTTAATACAATGATCTACGTCTGAAAATGGACCTAATTATATCTTGTTACTGAGGATATTTTCTACAATTTTACTTCTAACCACTGGTTCAAGTCTTGGTCATGGCCTAATAACACTAGTAGGCCCCACCCACCTATAATGGTGTGATTGAACGTTGTATCTCTCCTCTGAAACCAGTATATAAGGCTACGGGACTGAACACCTCAAAATTACTTCGCTACCTCTTCCACTGTCTCCAGAATATATTCTCAGTGATGGATTAAAAAGCTTATGGTTATTGATAGAGTACCACATTAGAGACTTTTGAAGAAAGTGGCAGCTCATGGCATTGGGGAAAAGTGCTGTCATGGATCGAGTCATGGTTGACCAATAGGAAACAGAGAGTGTGCATAAATGGGGTTAAATATGAGTGGGGATCTGTAACAAATGGCGTTCCACAGGGATCAGTCTTGGGCCCGTTGTTTTTTTTATAATATATATCAATGACCTTGATGATGGAATTACTAGTGATATGAGCAAGTTCGCCGATGAGAAGAAGAGAGGTATGATAATTGATTCAAACGTAGATGTCACAGAACTTCAGGAGGATTTAGACAAACTCAATTCTAGGTCAGAAAAGTGACAGATGCAGTTCATTGTAGATAAATGCAAGATTCTGAAGCTCGGGAGTATCCATAACCCTAGCACTTATAAGTTAAATAACGTAGAACTTAGCCATAAGGACTGCGAAAAGGACTTAGGGGTTATGGTAAGCAGCAACCTTAAACCAAGACTGCAATGCCTAAGCGTACGTAATAAGGCAAACAGATTATTGAGATATATATCAAGAAGTGTAAGCAACAGAAGTCTAGAGGTTATACTACAGCTTTCTACATCATTACTAAGGCCTCACCTAGGTTACGCAGCTCAGTTCTGGTCTCTGTATTACATATTGTATATAAATTCGTTAGATAACATTCAACGAAAAATGAGAAAATTAATACATAACATTAGAAATCTTCCGTATGAAGAAAGATTGAAGTCCCTTAAATTACATTCACTTGTAAGACGGAGAATGAGGGAAGACATGATCGAAGTGGAAGATGGGTATTAATAAAGGGGATATAAATTAGGTCTTGAGGATATCTCTCCAAGAGAGAACCCGCAATAATGGGTTCAAATTAGATAGGTTCAGATTTAGAAAGGATATAGGAAAGTATTGGTTTGGAAATAGGGTAGCTGATGAGCGAAACAGTCTGCCTAATAGGGTTATTGAAGCTAGGACTTTGGGTAGTTTCAAAGTGAGAGGGATTGGATTTGAGTGGGACTTGCGCGCGAGTGTATAGAATTGCCAAAGGTTATTGCTTGGGAAGCGTTGAAGGTAGGTCGGGCAAACAATTTTATTAGTGGGATGGATTTGTGTAAGACCTGCCTAGTATGGGCCAACAGGCCTGCTTCAGTGTTCCTTCTTTCTTATGTTCTTATGTTCTTAAAGAAATGCAAGTTTGCGTATGTGTTTTATTCATCAAATATTATATCCAGCATAAACTAAATTAGAGCAATGTGGTAAAATTCATAGATATAAATCCTCCCCAGATTTTTCTGAGTACAGGTATTAAAACCTCACTTTCTTAGCATGTTAATGCTGCTTAATTTTTATTTAATTGACAAACTAACTATTATGGCCTATTTCATATGTCGTGAAAAATGTTTAGTAGTTCGGGTAGGATTTTTTTACTGGCAAGAAATTTGCATGACAAATTAAACGTTTTATTAAGATCTGGGGAAAGGATTGTTAAAGAAAATTATGAGAGAAAACTATGCAAAATCTCTAGCTAATTTTATTCATTTATTTACTAGAGTTTGCTGTCTCTCATTTGTCTAATATCTTAGAAATTTTCTATAATGTTCTCACCCATCAAGCGGACGCCATGATGCCAGTGTAGGAATCTTAATCTTAGAAACAGAAGCTTCTTGTCTTGGCTCAAACCTGAACACCTCAAGTTTCCTAGACACTGTGTCACCATTGTCAGGTGTTTCTTAATGAATATAACAAAAACAATTTATTGTTCTTGATTAACATAAGTTTTTTGTTTCAGTGATGAGTCTATATGGTGCTTCAGGTGTTGTTGCAGTTGTCAGAACCCGTCAACACCTGAAGAAAGTGTTGCCGTAGATGATAACACAACAAAGTTATGTAAAATCTGTAATAAATCTGTAAAATATTAGTAATAAATCGGCAATAAATCAGTAAAAAACTGTAATAATCTTGTAGTAAATCTTGTAATATGGTTAAAGTTTTATATGTAAATAAAAAGACAAGATAATCAGTAGGTAAAATATGTTCTAAATAATAATAAAAAATCTACGAACAAAGTGTTTCTTTTTCTTCATAGCAACATATATATATTTTTTTATTAACACATCGACCGATTCCTGCCAAGACAGAGTGGATCAAAAAAGAAAAACTTTCTTCATTATTCACTCCATCACTGTCTTGTCAGAGGGTTGCTTTATAAATATATATATATATATATATATATATATATATATATCTATATATATATATATATATATCTATATACGGACAGAGAGAGAGAGAGAGAGAGAGATTGCAGTCAGCAGGATTCGATAATGCTACTGAGATGGATAAGATTCCTAGAAAGCGATCTTATCCACTCACCCACGATTGCCATAAAAACTGGGCAGCCTGGTTCACAAGCCATGTGTCTTTACCTGCCTGGGCACGTCGGTGAGCCTAAAGTATGGGTTCAAGGTATTTCAATCTCCTCCTCCTGTATGTTCTGAACTCTCAAGTGATTTTTATATCAGTGCACCACGCAGAAACAAGCGGGTGCCCATAAGAATGCTGCCTGGGAATCTTGATCATCCCCAGTAGCAGTATCGAGTCCTGCTGACTGCGATTTTTCTCTGTTTATACCCGCTTGTTTCTGCGTGGTGCATTGATAAATATGTATGTATTCGGCACGACACACACACACACATATATATATATATATATATATATATATATATATATATATATATATATATATATATATGTGTGCAATAAGATCACAGTAAAAAGGTGATATCAAAATATGCATAACAACAACTGTGAAACAATAGTGAAATTCCAAACTCTGTTGTGACTTCTCACTTAGAATTTCACTATTCTTTCACAGCAACTCTCTTCATGCCGAGTAACGCAAGCGAAAATTTGTGTATGCAGTAACTTCGCAAAAATCATTTTGATCCTAGGGAAAAATGTATTTCATTGTGTTTATTATTAAATTATGGAAAACTTATCTAAAATATATTTAGTTAAATTAGGCTAAATTAAATTTCGCTTCTTATAATAATGTTACATACGTTTTCTATGTTATTTTTGATACAAAATTTTTAATTTTTACATTAACATAAATAAAAAATATATCTTTAAACGTATACGAGAAAATTTAAGAAAGGACTTAATTTTAAATAAGTTTTTGCTAATTGATCAGTTTTTACTTATTCTGCACGTCATTTTTTTAATAACACATCGGCCGTCTCCCACCAAGGCAGGGTGGCCCGAAAAGAAAAACTTTCATCATTCACTCCATCACTCTCTTGCCAGAGGTGCGCTTATACTACAGTCATAAAATGCTACTTTAATACTTCTCCTTCAGAGTACAGACATTGTACTTCCCATCTAAAGGACTCAAGTCCGGCCTATCAGTTTCCCTGAATCCTTTCATAAATATTAGCCTGCTCACACTCCAACAGCCCATCAGGTAATATAAACCATTTTTTCGATTCGCTCCTGTCTAACACACTCACGCATGCTTGCTGGAAGTCCAAATCTCTCAAACACAAAATCTCCTTTACCCCCTCCCTCCAACCTTTCCTAGGTCGACCCCTACCTCGCTTAACCTCCACTATAGATTTATACACTCTCGAAGTCATTCTATTTTGTTCCAGCCTCTCTACATGTCCGAACCACCTCACCAGCCCCTCCTCAGCCCATTGGATAATAATTTTGGTAATCCTGCACCTCCCCCTATTTTCCAAACTACGAATTCTCTGCATTATATTCACACCACACATTTCTCTCCGACATGACATATCCAGTCAATCCAGCCTTCTCCTTGTTGGAACATTCACCAACAATATTTCAAACCCATATATGAGCATCAGTATAACTATACTCTCATACAATCCCCTCTTTGCTTCCATGAACAAAGTTCTTTGTCTCCACAGACTCCTCAGTGCACCACTCACCTTTTTTCCCTCATCCGTTCTATGATTCACCTTATCTTTCATAGACCCATCTGCTGACACGTCCACTCCTAAATATCTGAATACATTCACCTCCTCCATACTCTCTCCCTCCAATTTGATATCCAATCTTTCGTCACCTATTTTTTTTGTTATCCTCATCACTTTACTCTTTCCTACATTCACGTTTTATTTTCTTCTTTTACATACCCTACCAAATTCATCCACCAACCTCTGCAACTTCTCTTCAGAATCTCCCAAAAGCACAGCTTCATCAGCAAAGAGCAACTGTGACAACTCCCACTTTGTGTTAGATTGTTTATCGTTTAACCCCACACCTCTTGCCAACATCCGAATATTCACGTCTTTTACAACCCCATCTATAAATATATTGAACAACCACGGTGACATTACACATCCTTGTCTGAGGCCTACATTTACCGGGAAATAATCTCCCTCTTTCCTACAATCTCTAACCTGAGCCTCTCTTGGCTCGTAAAAACTCTTCACTACTTTCAGTAACCTACCTCATATTCCATACATTTGAAACATCTGCCATATTGCTCCCCTATCCACCCTGCTATTCGCTTTTTCCAAATTCATAAATGCCACAAAAACCTCTGTACCCTTATCTAAATATTGTTCACCTATATGTTTCACTGTAAACACTTGGTCAACACCCTCCCTTACCATTCATAAAGCCTCTTCGTTCATCTACTATCCTACTCTCCGTCTCACTCCTAACTCTTTCCATACACTTTACCAGGTACACTCAACAGACTTTTTACCCTATGATTTTTGCACTCTCTTTTGTACTCTTTTTCCTTTATACAAAGGAACTATGCATGGTCCCATCCTATTCCTCATCCTCATATCTGACATAGACAGGGATCTAAGCCACAGCTCCGTGTATTCCTTTGCAGATGACATCAGAATTTGTATGACAGTGTCCTCCATTGAAGACACCAAAGACTCCAGGCGGACATCAACTAAATCTTTAAATGGGCCACAGAAAACAAAAAGAAGTTCAATGATGAAAAAAATTTCAATAACTCCGGTAAGGAAAACGTGAGGAAATTTCAAACTACATCAGAGTATGAAACAAATTCCAACCACAAAATAGAGCGAGAAACTAATGTAAAAGACCTGGGAGTGATCATGTCAGAAGATCTCACCTTCAGAGAAAATAACATTATATCACTCGTATCTGCTATAAAAACGACAGGATGGATAATGAGAACCTTCAAAACTAGGGATCCCAAACCCATGATGACACTCTTCAGGTCGCTTGTTCTATCTAGGCTGGAATATTGCTGCACACTTACAGCACCTTTTGAGCCAGGTGAAATTGCTGACCTAGAAAATATACAGTGAACCTTCACGGCGCGCATAACTGCAATAAAACTCCTCAGTTACTGGGAACGCTTGAAGTTACTCAATCTGTACTCTCTAGAACGCAGGCGGGAGAGATACATGAAAGCAAAAGACTTGGCAGATGATTCAAGATCCCCTCAATGAAAAGCAGGGGTGCCCCTAGCACGATAAGAGAACACAATAAGTGTGAGGGGCCCAAGACTGTTCAACTGCCTCCCAGCATACATAAGGGGGATTACCTATAGACCCCTGGCTTTCTTTAAGAAGGCACTGGACAAGCACCTGAAATCAGTACCTGACCAGCCGGGCTGGTCATACGTCGGGTTGCGTGCGGATTACAGTAACAGCCTGGATGATCAGGTTCTGATCCACCATGAGACCTGGTCACAGACCGGGCCCCGGGGGCGTTGACCCCTGGAACCCTCTACAATACATGTATAATCTCCAGAACATACTAAAGGACACCTGCCTGCAAATCAATTTAAGGCCCTAATTAGAAATCACCTTATCACCCAAAATTAACCGGACAAACACTATAATTTACACCGGCCAGTTACTCAAAAAACTCCTAAATAATATATGATTGCTCATCAGTTCAATTATTAACTTAAAACTGTTTCAATTTCATTATTGTAAATTATGATAAATTATAATACTGTAACTTCTTATATAGTTCATCTCAACTGAAGTAAACAACTAATAAGAACAACGATTTATAATCAAAATTTACTCTCTCAAAATCAGTAGTGTTAAGTATTATTATTATTATAATCAAGGGGGAAGCGCTAAACCCGGAGGATTATACAGCGCCTGGGGGGGGGACGTGGAAGGCATTCAGGCTTAATTCGGGGAACTGGAGCACAGATCCAATTCCCTAAATCAAGAGCCCCTCACCAACATCAAGGAACCTTCCTTGAGGGGTAGTGTTAAATAGTGTGTAAGTATTAGGTTTAGTTTGCCGGAAGTGTCCGGCATGATAGTGGCTTTCTCTGTACTTAAAACAAATCAAAATCGTAATCACTCACTGTAAAAATTGCAAAGAATTAAAATCTATATCTTTATTGGAGGTAGGAGCCATACACAGCTTTAAGAAGAGGTACGATTCGAGATTAGCAAAGAGGTGGGGCCAGGAGCTGTGAGTCGAAACCTGCAACTACAAATAGGTGAGCACAGTAGGTGAGTACATTGAACTTATTTACTAATGGGCGGTGGCCCATGGCCTGGTGGCAAAAACTCTGGCTTGTTATAACAAGGTTAGGTAAGTTTTCTGTTTCTTTTGGTGCAAATTTAAAAAAATTTTCATTAACAATAATGAAAAACATATATCTTTAAACGTATAAGAGAAAATTTTGGAAAGGACTTAATTTTAAATGAGTTCTTGCTAATTGACCAGTTTTACATATTCGGCACGACATATATATATATATATATATATATATATATATATATATATATATATATATATATATATATATATATATATATATATATATGTCGTGCCGAATATGTAAAACCTACTCTCTCTCTCTATATATACATACATACATATATATATATATATATATATATATATATATATATATATATATATATATATATATATATATATATATATATATATATATATGTATATATAGAGAGAGAGAGTAGGTTTTTTTTTCCTTCATAGAGACGAACTTTTTTTGAGTAGGGCCCCATGCCCTTTTCTGAGTTGGGCTCCCCTCGTTATTGAGTTGGGCTGCACCGCACTTCATGGTTCCCCCTTTTTTGAGAACCCCCCTTCTCATCCCATTAACTTTTTGATCCCCCTTTTTCCCCCCTTTCTCCGATACCACCTACTCTCACCCTCTTCCCCACTCCATTATTTTTTTGAGTTTCCCTCTTATACTCGCGGATCGCCCCTGCTCCTCGCGTCAAGTTTGGAGGCTACCAATTTATTTTTACTAATTATTTCGTATTAATATATCTCAGAGGGTGTGCTCCAACTCCTTGGATCAGGTTCACCATGATTGTTTCAGACTGGAGTAAGAGATGTGCGTGTTTCATAGATTTATGTTTAAACAAATTAATACTTATTGTATCTTGTTCGAGAGGATGTTTTTATCTCCGGGATCCTAGCTAAACACCAATGTGTTATTAGCTATCATATTCAATCATGAAGTAAGCATGTTTAATCAAGAGGTAAGTATATTGAATAAAGAGGAAAGCATATTCAATCAAGAGGTAAAGGAATACAACTCCAGAGTCTACCTTTTAGAGTTCCCTGTAAAGTTTCACCGTTAAGTGACATGTTAACCTACGATAACTTACAGTTATAAGCTCCTGACCCTCAGCTAAACACCATTATATTATTAGCTTCTATCAATAGGTAAGTGGATTTCCACCTTTTAGAGCTCCTGGTAATGTTTTACCACCAAATAATACGTAAACCTTGGGTAATACAATTTTTTTCCAGTTCAATATTGTTATAAATCTGAGGTGAATCAATACCCAAATTCATTTTTACATCATTTTATTTATAAAAAAAGAGGCATAAAACAGAGGTGAATCAATAAACGAAATAATTTTTACAATATTTAATCATAATACCTAATATAAATGTTTTTCAGAACACATAGAGCTCCTGTCTTTTGTAGATGATTATATAAGATAACTTGTTATTGCATTTCCTGAATAACACACAAGGTAGTCTTGCCACGGTATTACAATGACTCACTCAAGTGTATAAGTGGAAGATAGGTATTAATAAAGGGGATATTAATAAGGTCTTGAGGATATCTCTCCAAGAGAGAACCCGCAGTAATGGATTTAAATTAGATAAGTTTAGATTTAGAAAGGACATAGGAAAGTATTGGTTTGGAAATAGGGTAGTTGATGAGTGGAACATTCTACCTAGTTGGGTTATTGAGGCTGGGACTTTGGGTAGTTTCAAATTTAGGTTGGATAAGTACATGAGTGGGAGGGGTTGGATTTGAGAGGGACTTGCACATCGGAGCTTATTTCTTGGGTGGCATTGAAAATTGGGTTGGGCAGATGTTTGTTAGTGGGATGAATTGTAAAGGACCTGCCTAGTATGGGCCAACAGGCCTGCTGCAGTGTTCCTCCTTTCTCATGTTTCTTATGTTTCACTCACTAACCACTTGAGACTCTACAACTCTCTCTTATGCAGGGGGAACTTCCGCTTCTAACCACTTGAGACTCTACATCCCTCTCTTATGCAGGGGGAACTTCCGCTTCTAACCACTTGAGACTCTACAACCCTCACTTATGCAGGGGGAACTTCCGCTTCTAACCACTTGAGACTCTACATCCCTCTCTTATGCAGGGGGAACTTCCGCTTCTAACCACTTGAGACTCTACATCCCTCTCTTATGCAGGGGGAACTTCCGCTTCTAACCGCAAATTTCACATGCTCTATAATTTGAGACTCCGCTCCCATTTTTTTTGCGCTCACTGATTCAGGTCGTAAACCTCCACTCATGCACTAGGCCCCATTCTCTATGCACATGTGGAAAGTCAACTGTTACATTACTCAAAGCCTTGTTTTTTTCTCTCTCTCTTTCTACACACACACACACACACACACACACACACACACACACACACACACACACACACACACACACACACAAACACACACACACACAGGAGGGGCCAGGAGCTCGGAATCGACCCCCGCAACCTCAACTAGGTGAGTACACACACACACACACACACATACACACACACACAGTAGTAGTAGTAGCAATCAGTGAAGAGGCGGGGCCAGGAGCTATGAATCGACCCCTGCAACCACAAATAGGTGAGCACAAATAGGTGAGTACACACACACACACACAAGCTCTCGTACACACTTATTCGTAGCTATACACTCGTATTTTTTGCACTAACAGTCAATTATACACAACTCTTCAAAACAACTTCTTCATAAGACACAGATAACCCAACTCCTGCTCCTCGACTTCAAGAACCCCTAAAACCTAGTGCTAACACACTATCATCGAACTCCATCTCCTCAAATTAAGAGCATCCGCTCACACTCATCTTTTATACGATATTACACCTGACTGAACATCAACACACCCTTTTTTACTCACATTTTTCATAGAAACATCCCCATATTTTCTTTAAAATCTCCCTCACACCTCTCTCTCTCTCTCTCTCTCAGAGATACCCCATCCCCAGTAGATTACATCTCTAACTCAACCACCAAATTACATTCTCAATTACACATTTTGTTAACTGAAATTACATCTCATCCACCAAACTACACACTCCTAATAAACGTTTACTTACTCATTCACCAGTCTTTCAACAAAAAACTAAAGACATCACTTATGACATGAGCACAAAAACTAAGATATACAATAAAGACATGATTACCAAAACTTAGACATTAACACTTATCACTAACATAGGAGCACAAAAACATGAACACAAAAACTAAGTCATGAACACCGAACACTTGGAAAATGATCACTGTCAGCTAAGACATAACATGAACACAAAAACTAACAAATATGCACTTAAGACATGCAAACCAAAACCTACGACATGACCACCAAAAACTAAGACATGAACTCTGATGACATGAACACAGAAATCTAAGACATATGTGCCAAAAAGTAAGACATGTACACCATATCTGCCAAAAAAACTAACGTATCTCCCAAAAACTGTCATGATTACCTGTAAAATATAAGACATGATCACCAACACAAGAACACAAAACTAAGACAAGAGCACTAAAAAACATAAACACTTAAGACATGATCACTAAACACTATGACCTCATCACTAAAGATTATGACATGATTACTAAACACTATGAGATGATCATTAAGAACATAAACAACAACAACATTTCTCACCACTCTCATCATCACTCAAACTTTCTTTCGTAGCAACACACTGGTTTGCTGGGTCAAAATTTCACTGGATGTTAAAATTGGAGATGAACGTAGATGTGTAATGTGAGATGTTTAGGGATGTGAAATGAAATCTGGGTTATTTGTGGGTATTGTGTTATGTTATTCAAGGTGAGAAATGTGTTATGATAAACAGGATATGAAATGAAAATGTGATATGATATTCAGGACAAGAAATGAAGTGAATTATGATATTCAGGTGTATCTCATAATTTCTGGTGAACATGGTAAGTTGATGGTGAACATGTCTTACTTTTCTAGTGTTCATGTCATAGTTTTTGGTGTACATGTCTTAGGTGTTGATGGTCATGTCTTAAATATGGTGTTCATGTCTAAGATTTTTGGTGATCATATCTTAAATGTTTATGCTTTTTAGTGCTCTTTTCCTAGTTTTGTGTTGGCGATTATGCCTTATTTTTTAGGTAATCATGTTATAGTTTCTGGGTGAAGTGTTAGTTTTTGGTAGTTATGTCTTAGATTTGGTGTTCATGTCTAAGATTTTTGGTGGTTATATCTTAAGTAAATATGTCTAGTTTTTAGTGAACATGAATTATTTTTTTTTGGTGGTCATATTGTAGTTTTTAGTGTTCGAGTTATAAGTGTTCATGTTTTAAATTTGGCGTTCATGTCTTATGTGATCATGTCATAAGCGACATGTCTTAGTTTTTAGATGTCATATCTTAGATTTTGGTGTTCATGTTATGTCTTAGTTGGTAGTCATGTCTAAGACTTTTGTGTACATATGTCATAGTTGGAGGTGATCATGTCCAAGCATTTGTATCTTAGTTTCTAGCCCACAAGTCTTAAACGTTGGTGAACATGTCTCATGTCTTAAATTTTTGTGTTCGTGTCATGTATTAGTTGGTTGACATGTTATAATGTTCATGTCATGGTTTTTTGTATTTGTCTAATTTTTGTGTTTAATAACATAACAATTTTATTTTAGCATATGTAACAATTTGGTGAGCATGCCGAAAGTCCCTTTATATGATGAACATTTCGGACTTACTTAAGGTTAATAAAGTAATAACAGTGCTGTAATTGTTGATATGCTCTTGATCCGAGTTACAGTGAATACAAGAAAATTGAATAGTCAACCAGTTCACACTATATGGCTTTAATAAATTAGGTAGAGTTGAATTACAGTGTTGATATAGTATAAAAAAATACAGTATTACAATTTAGTAATTTTAAGCAATGAAGTTGAAAAAAAAATTTAGTTTGAAGGAATAATTAAATAGTTGAGGAATCATGAAGGACAATTTACGTTATGAAGTATTGCAGTTTAGCACAAATTAAAACAATGAAATTGAAATATTGTATAAATGCTGGAAGAATTACCGACAATATATAAAGTATAAGGAAATATAAACATTTAAGCAGTATAATGTGATCCTTTATTGACAACGTTTCGTCCACGCTGTGAGCTTTATCTAGTCACAAACAGATCTGTGCAAAGATAATAGCTGAACATTTAGTTGAGATAGAGACAGATAGCTGAGAGAGAGACAGATAGCTGAGACAGATAACTGAGAGAGAGAGACGACTGAGACAGAGACAGATAACTGAGAGAGATAGCTAAGACAGAGAGCTGAGAAACTGTTGAGATAGCGACAGATAGCTGAAATAAAGATAAATAGCTGAGAGACAGCTGAGGAAAGATAGATAGCTGAGAGACAGATAACTGAGATAGCTTGATGAACCACGCTAGAAAGTTGCATTTCAGTTATACATGTGTAATATCTTAGATGTTCACCAGTGTTATGGATGAACATGCTGAACATCACCTGATATGAAGATTTAAATCACCTTAAAACCTACCTTTAAGCAGGAAGATTCGTAGCCAGACAGTGAGGTCGACTGGTCGTGTCGTCAAGGTTATCAGGTCGAGCTCTTGTGTGTGTTGTGTTCTTCCCTTTTTAATATAATTAATTATGACTAATTAATTATGCACTAATTACGAGAACTATTGTTTTCCTTATTCAGTGTTTTAATGCAATAAAACATTGTAGATAGAAAAAAAGAGGAATTCCTGAATCAATAAAGTTATGGATACAACTTTTACTGCTGCTGCTGTCATGATACAGTAAGCTGTGAGTGGCAGTCATTGCAGTGTTGCAACTTTAGTTCATTATATGACTTCACCTGCCGTTCATTATACTCCTTGTAGTTCATCATATACCTTCACCTTTCGCTTATCTTACACCTTCACCTGCCGTTTACCATACATTCTTACCAGTCATTCATCATACACACTTTTCGTTCATCACACATACCTCCATCTATTTTTCATTATACACCTTCTCCTATAGTGTCTCTTATACCTTCACATCTTTAACAGTTATTTACTTCACATCATAACAGGTGGTTCATTATGCATGTATCATTATTCACATTATATTCACATGTTATTCAATTTGCATCTTGCACTTTTGTTTTCTTTACACTTTCCATTATTTATAACGCAGCTATTCTGTTCGGTCACACATGTCTGGCAATTGTGGGTTGGATCAAGCTGACTATTGTTAAATAAAAGTTGAGGAAAATCATGAAGATATTACTGCAAGGATACAGAAGTAACTAACGTGTGAAGATGATTGATGTAAAGAATTGACGTAAAAACGTTAGGTAAAGAGTGAAGCAGATAGCCGAGACAGAGACAGATAGCTTGGTGAACTCCGCTAGAAAGTTGAATTCCACTGATACCTATGTAGTATCTCAGATGTTTACCACTTGACATGAAGATTTAAATGAACTTTATAGCCTTCATTAACCAGGGAGATTCGTAGCCTGGCAGCGAGGTCGACCGCTGGTGTCGTTATAATCATCAGGTCGAGACCCACTCATTCTTCCCTTTTAAATGTACGAAATTGATTATAATTACACTAATCACAGGTAGTATTGCTTTCTTATTTAGTGTTGTATCTTCAATAAAACATTGCAGATGGAAAAGATTATTAATAAGCTGTGAGAGACAGTCATTGTGAAGGAACAAGAACAGTTAACATGAAGACTTGTAAGGTGTGTCGTTGGTGAGGGGCTCTTGATTTAGGGAATTAGATCTGTGCTCTAGTTCCCCGAATTAAGCCTGAATGCCTTCCACATCCTCCCCCCCAGGTGCTGTATAATCCTCCGGGTTTAGCGCTTCCCCCTTGATTATAATAATAATAATGTAAGGTGTGTCAGACGTACGAGTCAGGCTTGAGAATGGTTGAACAGTGATCAAGAAAGCACTGCTCATTATTAACTACAATTTTCAACTATTATTTTCAATTTTCAACTAAAATTTTCATCTATAATACAACTATAATTTTCTATATATGTTGGTGGAATTACCGACAGAGTTCCTGGAGAGCGAAACGTTGCTACAATAAAATGTCACATTAGTTGCACTTGTGTCTTTTTACTTTACATATAATTTTCAATTATAAATCAACTATAATTATTCTGAATATACATCAACTTTCAAGATATTAATATATAGAATACAGTCAGGTGTAAACCAGATAAAAATCGCGTGAACGCTAACAACCTTGTTAAATATGACGTAACACCTCACAAATGAAGGTGTGGTTTTAAGTACAAGCTTTCATTCACGCTGCCTCAGCCTTAAAAATGTCACGACTGTGATCATTTTTGTGTTGTGTGAGGTACTGATCGGTTGTGTGTGTTGCAGTGTGTAGTGAGGGATGTTGATGCATTAAGTAACATGTAGAAAGTGTTGCGACACTAGAAGTGTTGCTGATGTTGGTGTGTGTCAGGTGAGGACACTAGAAGTGTTGCTGATGTTGGTGTGTGTCAGGTGAGGACACTAGAAGTGCTGCTGATGTTGTTGTGTTAGGTGAGGACACTAGAATTGTTAATAATGGTGCTGTGTGTCAGGTGAGTAGAGTAGAGATGGGATGGGAAGTTTCACGAATGTTTGATCTGAGGGCTGAGGCTACTGCCCAAGCAAGAATTAGGGACAGCCAATAGTTCCTTGTTACAGCAGGCGCTAAGGGAATACCCACGAGTTGTAGCTAATAAAGACCTACAAGTAACAATTATAAACTCTATTTAGATTGCTTCACCTGCTTAGCAAGCCAGGTAACGTCTGATAGATCACACTGATACATAATTTATCTACATGTGAACATCTAACCTGGAGTGTCTGTAGAATGAAAAAATCGTTTTGCATTTTGTAATGTCAAGGAATTTTGTCATAAAGATACAGAACTTGATGGTTGAGTCAGATGTAGGATGATATTCATAGATATTCTTACTTTCCATTACTGGTAAGTGTGGATCGCAGCTCATCATGACACCTCACACCCCACATGCAGGATACGCTAATTATCCTACAGTCTTTCATTTACAGCAACTAATGAGCATATTGTTGCTAAGCGTCAGTTGTCTCAACACTTGACAGTTGTTCATTGATGTTGCTTCTGATAATTTATACTGTGAAGCTAGTGAGATACAGTCCTGCCCTGGCTCAAGTGTAACACTCC
The DNA here is from genome assembly GCF_038502225.1 of Cherax quadricarinatus. NCBI lineage: Eukaryota > Metazoa > Arthropoda > Malacostraca > Decapoda > Parastacidae > Cherax > Cherax quadricarinatus. The sequence continues at coordinate 13,096,660 of NC_091360.1, forward strand.
CACACCAAAGTAACGCTATCTTTGTCACTAAGATAACCTAAGCATTACTTGATCTAAGATGAAGTTGGAATATTCAACCAAAAATTGTTTTGCTAAATAAGACTTGTTTGTATTTTACATTGAGTTAAGATTTAATTATCTCTGACATACTGTAGCAATGTTCTCTATTATCAGAAACAAGCCACTTTTAAGATAATTATCTAATGTTTTTGGATAAACTGGATTGTTAGTGAAATCATATTTTATTTAAATAATTCTGACTCTTTTTTTGGGGATGGAGAATTGTTTGATAAATTTGAGTTATTTTAAACATTGTAAAAGAATGAGTGAATTGAATGTGTTTTTTATAGAGCAGCACAGGACATTCAGTTCCTAAATGCATAAACACCAATTATGAGACATAAAATTAACAGTATTTATGTAGTTAGCAATAATATTCTTGAGCTGGCTTAGGCATTTTTGTTCCTCTATGTCGAGCCAACATGGCAATGGAAGAAGAATATTTTTATCACAGTCTACCTAGACTGCAATGTTTTCAGAAGACGTAGGTATGGGATGTGGGACTGTACTGGAATGCTACCTTCTTCACAATGTTGTAATGGGGAGTCTAGAGAGTCAGGTGAAGATTCAGATGAATGGGTTGAGTCTGTTCTTTACTCAGAGACACTTAACACCGACTTATGTCAGGTGACTGGTGGACATGTTCACACTGTCCACTACAAGACATTTATACCAAGAAAGTTTACTAGACCTTCAAGTATTATTTATGCTACATTTTCCAGTTTTGGCTTCTTATATTTCAACAATTACAAATTCTCTTCACCTTGCATTTGATATTTAGTTCCCTTTAATTCATTTGTCATTCTCCTAACACCTTCACATGTTGTTCATCTTACACCTTCACATGTTGTTCATCTTACACCTTCACATGTTGTTCATCTTACACCTTCACATGTTGTTCATCTTACACCTTCACATGTTGTTCATCTTACACCTTCACATGTTGTTCATCTTACACCTTCACATGTTGTTCATCTTACACCTTCACATGTTGTTCATCTTACACCTTCACATGTTGTTCATCTTACACCTTCACATGTTGTTCATCTTACACCTTCACATGTTGTTCATCTTACACCTTCACATGTTGTTCATCTTACACCTTCACATGTTGTTCATCTTACACCTTCACATGTTGTTCACCTTACACCTTCATATGTTGTTCATCTTACACCTTCACATGTTGTTCATCTTACACCTTCACATGTTGTTCACCTTACACCTTCATATGTTGTTCATCTTACACCTTCACATGTTGTTCATCTTACACCTTCACATGTTGTTCACCTTACACCTTCATATGTTGTTCATCTTACACCTTCACATGTTGTTCATCTTACACCTTCACATGTTGTTCATCTTACACCTTCACATGTTGTTCATCTTACACCTTCACATGTTGTTCATCTTACCCCTTCACATGTTGTTCATCTTACACCTTCACATGTTGTTCATCTTACACCTTCACATGTTGTTCATCTTACACCTTCACTTGTTCATCTTACACCTTCACATGTTGTTCATCATACACCTTCACATGTTGTTCACCTTACACCTTCATATGTTGTTCATCTTACACCTTCACATATTGTTCATCTTACACCTTCACATGTTGTCCATCTTACACCTTCACATGTTGTTCATCTTACACCTTCACATATTGTTCACCTTACACCTTCACATGTTGTTCACCTTACACCTTCACATATTGTTCACCTTACACCTTCACATGTTGTTCACCTTACACCTCCACATGTTGTTCACCTTACACCTCCACATGTTGTTCACCTTACACCTCCACATGTTGTTCACCTTACACCTTCACATATTGTTCACCTTACACCTTCACATGTTGTTCACCTTACACCTCCACACGTTGTTCACCTTACACCTCCACATGTTGTTCACCTTACACCTTCACATATTGTTCACCTTACACCTTTACATGTTGCTCACCTTACACCTTCACATATTGTTCACCTTACACCTTCACATGTTGTTCATCTTACACCTTCACATGTTGTTCATCTTACACCTTCACATGTTGTTCACCTTACACCTTCACATGTTGTTCATCTTACACCTTCACATATTGTTCACCTTACACCTTCACATGTTGTTCATCTTACACCTCCACATGTTGTTCACCTTACACCTTCACATGTTGTTCATCTTACACCTTCACATATTGTTAACCTTACACCTCCACATGTTGTTCACCTTACACCTCCACATGTTGTTCACCTAACACCTTCCTGTATTGTTACCCAGAGAGTCTTAGCACCACATATTGTTACCCAGAGAGTCTTAGCACCACATATTGTTACCCAGAGAGTCTTAGCACCACATATTGTTACCCAGAGAGCCTTAGCACCACATATTGTTACCCAGAGAGCCTTAGCACCACATATTGTTACCCAGAGAGTCTTAGCACCACATATTGTTACCCAGAGAGTCTTAGCACCACATATTGTTACCCAGAGAGTCTTAGCACCACATATTGTTACCCAGAGAGTCTTAGCACCACATATTGTTACCCAGAGAGTCTTAGCACCACATATTGTTACCCAGAGAGTCTTAGCACCACATATTGTTACCCAGAGAGCCTTAGCACCACATATTGTTACCCAGAGAGTCTTAGCACCACATATTGTTACCCAGAGAGTCTTAGCACCACATATTGTTACCCAGAGAGTCTTAGCACCACATATTGTTACCCAGAGAGTCTTAGCACCACATATTGTTACCCAGAGAGTCTTAGCACCACATATTGTTACCCAGAGAGTCTTAGCACCACATATTGTTACCCAGTGAGCTTAGAACCACATATTGTTACCCAGAGAGTCTTAGCACCACATATTGTTACCCAGAGAGTCTTAGCACCACATATTGTTACCCAGAGAGTCTTAGCACCACATATTGTTACCCAGAGAGTCTTAGCACCACATATTGTTACCCAGAGAGTCTTAGCACCACATATTGTTACCCAGTGAGTCTTAACACCACATATTGTTACCCAGAGAGTCTTAGCACCACATATTGTTACCCAGAGAGTCTTAGCACCACATATTGTTACCCAGAGAGTCTAAGCACCACATATTGTTACCCAGAGAGTCTTAGCACCACATATTGTTACCCAGAGAGTCTTAGCACCACATATTGTTACCCAGAGAGTCTTAGCACCACATATTGTTACCCAGAGAGTCTTAGCACCACATATTGTTACCCAGAGAGTCTTAGCACCACATATTGTTACCCAGAGAGTCTTAGCACCACATATTGTTACCCAGAGAGTCTTAGCACCACATATTATTACCCAGAGAGTCTTAGCACCACATATTGTTACCCAGAGAGTCTTAGCACCACATATTGTTACCCAGAGAGTCTTAGCACCACATATTGTTACCCAGAGAGTCTTAGCACCACATATTGTTACCCAGTGAGTCTTAGCACCACATATTGTTACCCAGAGAGTCTTAGCACCACATATTGTTACCCAGAGAGTCTTAGCACCACATATTGTTACCCAGAGAGTCTTAGCACCACAAATTGTTACCCAGAGAGTCTTAGCACTACATATTGTTACCCAGAGAGTCTTAGCACCACATATTGTTACCCAGAGAGTCTTAGCACCACATATTGTTACCCAGAGAGTCTTAGCACCACATATTGTTACCCAGAGAGTCTTAGCACCACATATTGTTACCCAGAGAGTCTTAGCACCACATATTGTTACCCAGAGAGTCTTAGCACCACATATTGTTACCCAGAGATTCTTAGCACCACATATTGTTACCCAGAGAGTCTTAGCACCACATATTGTTACCCAGAGAGTCTTAGCACCACATATTGTTACCCAGAGAGTCTTAGCACCACATATTGTTACCCAGAGAGTCTTAGCACCATATATTGTTACCCAGAGAGTCTTAGCACCACATATTGTTACCCAGAGAGCCTTAGCACCACATATTATTACCCAGAGAGTCTTAGCACCACATATTTTTACCCAGAGAGTCTTAGCACTACATATTGTTACCCAGAGAGCCTTAGCACCACATATTGTTACCAAGAGAGACTTAGAACCACATATTGTTACCCTAAGAGGCTTTGCACAACATATTGTTACCCAGAGAGTCTTAGCACCACATATTGTTACCCACATAGTCTTAGCACCACATATTTTTACCCAGAGAGTCTTAGCACCACATATTTTTACCCAGAGAGTCTTAGCACTACATATGACGGGGAATCGAGGGTCATGTCTAAATTCCCACTGTGAAACATTTGTATGTGAAATATAGAGAGAAGAACCAGAAACAGCGATGATAATGCAATTATAATTAATATGTGAAGCGGATGATCGTGGAAAACAGTTAAGGTAAACATGTAGACAAAAGTATAGTGTACCAGACAGAAGTATAGTGTGTACCAGACAGAAGTATAGTGTGTACCAGACAGAAGTATAGTGTGTACCAGACAGAAGTATAGTGTGTACCAGACAGAAGTATAGTGTGTACCAGACAGAAGTATAGTGTGTACCAGACAGAAGTATAGTGTGTACCAGACAGAAGTATAGTGTATACCACACAGAAGTATAGTGTGTACCAGACAGAAGTATAGTGTATACCACACAGAAGTATAGTGTGTACCAGACAAAAGTATAGTGTATACCACACAGAAGTATAGTGTGTACCAGACAGAAGTATAGTGTGTACCAGACAGAAGTACAGTGTGTACCAGACAGATGTATAGAGTGTACCAGACAGAAGTATAGTGTGTACCAGACAGAAGTATAGTGTGTACCAGACAGAAGTATAGTGTGTACCAGACAGAAGTACAGTGTGTACCAGACAGATGTATAGTGTGTACCAGACAGAAGTATAGTGTGTACCAGACAGAAGTATAGTGTGTACCAGACAGAAGTATAGTGTGTACCAGACAGAAGTATAGTGTGTACCAGACAGATGTATAGTGTGTACCAGACAGAAGTATAGTGTGTACCAGACAGAAGTATATTATGTACCAGACAGAAGTATAGTGTGTACCAGACAGAAGTAAAGTGTGTACCAGACAGAAGTATAGTGTGTACCAGACAGAAGTATAATGTGTACCAGACAGAACTGTAGTGTGTACCAGACAGAAGTGTAGTGTGCCAGACAGAAGTATAGTGTGTACCAGACAGAAGTATAGTTTGCACCAGACAGAAGTATAGTGAGTACCAGACAGAAGTAAAGTGTTTACCAGACAGATGTATAGTGTGTACCAGACAGAAGTATAGTGTGCACCAGACAGAAGTATAGTGTGTACCAGACAGAAGTATAGTGTGCACCTGACAGAAGTATAGTGTGCACCTGACAGAAGTAAAGTGTGTACCAGACAGAAGTATAGTGAGTACCAGACAGAAGTAAAGTGTTTACCAGACAGAAGTATAGTGTGTACCAGACAGAAGTTAAGTGTGTACCAGACAGAAGTATAGTGTGCACCTGACAGAAGTATAGTGTGTACCAGACAGAAGTAAAGTGTGTACCAGACAGAAGTATAGTGAGTACCAGACAGAAGTAAAGTGTTTACCAGACAGAAGTATAGTGTGTACCAGACAGAAGTATAGTGTGTACCAGACAGAAGCATAGTGTGTACCAGACAGAAGTAAAGTGTGTACCAGACAGAAGTATAGTGTGCACCTGACAGAAGTATAGTGTGTACCAGACAGAAGTAAAGTGTGTACCAGACAGAAGTATAGTCAGTACCAGACAGAAGTAAAGTGTTTACCAGACAGAAGTATAGTCTTTACCAGACAGAAGTATAGTGTGTATCAGACAGAAGCATAGTGTGTACCAGACAGAAGTAAAGTGTGTACCAGACAGAAGTATAGTGTGCACCTGACAGAAGTATAGTGTGTACCAGACAGAAGTATAGTGAGTACCAGACAGAAGTAAAGTGTTTACCAGACAGAAGTATAGTGTGTACCAGACAGAAGCATAGTGTGTACCAGACAGAAGTAAAGTGTGTTCCAGACAGAAGTATAGTGTGTACCAGACTCAAATAAAGTGTGTACCAGACAGAAGTATAGTGTGTAGCAGACAGAAGTATAGTGTGTACCAGACAGAAGTATAGTGTGTACCAGACTCAAATAAAGTGTGTACCAGACAGAAGTATAGTGTGTAGCAGACAGAAGTATAGTGTGTAGCAGACAGAAGTATAGTGTGTACCAGACAGAAGTATAGTGTGTACCAGACAGAAGTATAGTGTGTACCAGACAGAAGTATAGTGTGTACCAGACAGATGTATAGTGTGTACCAGACAGAAGTATAGTGTGTACCAGACATAAGTATATTATGTACCAGACAGAAGTATAGTGTGTACCAGACAGAAGTAAAGTGTGTACCAGACAGAAGTATAGTGTGTACCAGACAGAAGTATAATGTGTACCAGACAGAACTGTAGTGTGTACCAGACAGAAGTGTAGTGTGCCAGACAGAAGTATAGTGTGTACCAGACAGAAGTATAGTGTGCACCAGACAGAAGGATAGTGAGTACCAGACAGAAGTAAAGTGTTTACCAGACAGAAGTATAGTGTGTACCAGACAGAAGTATAGTGTGCACCAGACAGAAGTATAGTGTGTACCAGACAGAAGTATAGTGTGCACCTGACAGAAGTATAGTGTGTACCAGACAGAAGTAAAGTGTGTACCAGACAGAAGTATAGTGAGTACCAGACAGAAGTAAAGTGTTTACCAGACAGAAGTATAGTGTGTACCAGACAGAAGTTAAGTGTGTACCAGACAGAAGTATAGTGTGCACCTGACAGAAGTATAGTGTGTACCAGACAGAAGTAAAGTGTGTACCAGACAGAAGTATAGTGAGTACCAGACAGAAGTAAAGTGTTTACCAGACAGAAGTATAGTGTGTACCAGACAGAAGTATAGTGTGTACCAGACAGAAGCATAGTGTGTACCAGACAGAAGTATAGTGTGCACCTGACAGAAGTATAGTGTGTACCAGACAGAAGCATAGTGTGTACCAGACAGAAGTATAGTGTGCACCTGACAGAAGTATAGTGTGTACCAGACAGAAGCATAGTGTGTACCAGACAGAAGTAAAGTGTGTACCAGACTCAAATAAAGTGTGTACCAGACAGAAGTATAGTGTGTAGCAGACAGAAGTATAGTGTGTACCAGACAGATGTAAAGTGTGTACCAGACAGAAGTATAGTGTGTAGCAGACAGAAGTATAGTGTGTAGCAGACAGAAGTATAGTGTGTTCCAGACAGAAGAAAAGTGTGTACCAGACTGAAGTATAGTGTGTACCAGACAGAAGTATAGTGTGTACCAGACTGAAGTATAGCGTGTACCAGACAGAAGTGTGTACCAGACAGAAGTATAATGTGTACCAGACAGAAGTATAGTGTGTACCAGACAGAAGTATAGTGTGTACCAGACAGAAGTATAGTGTATACCAGACTGATGTATAGCGTATACCAGACAGAAGTGTGTACCAGACAGAAGTATAGTGTGTACCAGACAGAAGTATAGTGTGTACCAGACAGAAGTATAGTGTATACCAGACAGAAGTATAGTGTGCAGCAGATGGGCAGACTACGTTAGAGGATTTCCGAGCTATATCGCTTATGTGTGGCGATTATAAGTTATTTGCAAGGATATTAGGGAATAGAATAAAAAAGGTGATAGGTAACGTAATTGACAGAGGACAATATGGGGTACCGGGTAGGTCAATGTATGAAGGGCATGGAGTTATTAGAAGTTGTATGGAGTAGAGGGTTTAGCGCTTCCCCTTGATTGTAATAATAATAATAATGTATGGAGTAGAGGGGGGAGTTGGGGGGCGGGGGTGTTTTGGCATTGGATTAGAGAGCGGCTTACGATAGCGTAGAGAGGGATGCGTTATGGAGGTTCATGCGTTGGCAGGGATTCGGGAAGGAAATTATATCTTGGACGAAAACATTGTATCAAGGAGCATCTATGAGAGTACAGGTTAATGGAAGGCTAGGTGTTAACATTCAGATGGGAAGGGGTTTGCAACAAGGTTGTCCTCTGTCGCAAATATTGTTTGCGTGCCTCCAGGATCCCTTTTTTAGGGCAGTTAGGTGAAGTATCGCAAGTGGAGGGGTTAGTACTGAGCGAGAGGGTGGAGCTGGCATTGTGGGTTATGTGGATGACACGACTGTATTGGTGAGGGATGAGAGGGATTTACACAAGGTAGGAAAGGTGGTAGATGTGTTTGGCGAGGCTACTGGGATGGAAATTAATGTGGCAAAGTCTAAGTATATGGACCTAGGCAATACCGTAAATAGAGGTGGGACTGTAGGGCGCGGGTGGAGTGTGGTGGATCAGCTATTGATTTGTGGGAGAGTGTACGCTAAGAATGATAGGGTCGCACAAGAGGTGAATTCGATGCGCACCGCGGATGGGGTTTTGAAAAGATTGGGTGGTTTGAGGACGGCGCAGCTTACGTTGCATCAGAGGGTTATTGTGGCGAGCGTCCTGTTGTATAGCAAGCTATGGCACGTGGTGGCAATATACCCGTTGAGGCGGAGAGAGGTGCAACGGTAGCAACATGGGATTTTCCGATTTATATGGGGATCGGGTTGTGACTGGCTAAGTAGAGGGGTGGTGATGCTTCCCGTTAGCCAGGGGGAGCTGGGGGTTTTGACATGCTCAGCGCGAACGAAAAATTTTTTCCGAAAAAAATTCACAAACTGAGTTAATCTTATAGAAAAATAGCTTAACTCTCTGGCAACACAATGGTACCAGAATCATTGTTCTGCGACATTCCTACAAGGAATTATGGTCATTTAAATACACCTAGGGTGACGTCACCACCCGCGGCAGGTGTGCTCACCTGTCGTCAATTTATTTTTTTTTTTTCCGTTTTTTTTTCGTGTATTTACTGTATTATTCTTTCTAAGATAATAATTGACGATTTGGTATCATAATACAGTGGGTGGGACTTATACGTAGAGTTCCAACCAACCAGGAACCTCCCGACACCATTTTGCTGACGTCATGGAAAATTCCAGTCTCGGGGGTGGCCGGGGAATATGGCTCAATATAACGCTATTATAGCTTCTACGGCTTATTTATCTATCACAATTGATCTAATATGACATAATAAACAATATAAATAACAAAGAAGTATGGTAAATACTCCAGAATGAATAATATATGGAATATTCCCAGAGTGCTCCATCGGGAATAATAGATTCCTATTCTCAGAGAGGGGCTTCCATTCTCTTTCTCTCACCTCCAGGGTCCTTATATTAGAGAAAACGAACATGGTTAACTATGATATACACTCGTAATGCAGTATAAGACTGAGAAAAATGTTATTTTCTCGAAAAAAAAAAAAAAAGGTGGTCCGGCTGTTTCGCGGATTATCTCGGAAGTAAGTTATTCACATATATGAGCAAGTAACTTCGTTAATAATAGCAGGAATGTAATGAAATTCACAGAGAACATAAAGGAAAGATTGTTTTACAAGCCCATGGATCGCTTTTTGAGATATCATAATTTGTTTTTGATTTTTGTGAGGGCAAAAGTCAGATATTTGGCTGAAAGTCAAAAAACATACAAAATTTATTTTTTTTAAGAATGAAGAAAGGATAAATTACAGAACGGCAATCCATTAGAAATACAGTTTAGCATTGTTTTATGCGTAGATAATGCCAAAACAACTTCTCCAAGTCCCACTTCGACGGCACCTTGCAATATGTATGATTATTAGTAAATAATTTTTTTCTCAGTTGTTTTTTGAGCTATCTTATTGAAACTTGGTCACATTACTATTGAAAGGTGCTTCTTTACGTACAAAAAAAATGAAAGAAATCGAACGAAAATTAAAAAAAAAAAAATTACCCTTCAATGACCCCTTATACCTTTAGAAAAGCGTATGATGAGTGTGTATCTAAAGCGCGGCTATTTGAGGGAGGGGGGGAGGAGAAGGGGGCTAGAAAGACTGCGCATGGATATGCAACGATGGTAGGGGGGTAGGGATTTAATGATTGGTGAGGCCATATTGCGGGTTTTAAATGATGACGGTGAGGGATCCGACGTGCCTCAAATTGAGGGTTCTTGAGAGGGTGGGGGGGGGGTGGTCTCTGGTGGCGGCAGTTGAGGGGGCATACCCAATGTATACTTGGGGGAATATCTGGAAATGTTTACGGCAATTGCGTGTTAAACCAGGTGTAAGTGAGGTAATGTTTAGGTTTATACATGGAATCTTGCCGTCTGGTGTTGTGAGACTAAGGGACTAAGGGAGGGAGGGGAGTGGAAATATAAACACATATGCAGTATAATGTGATCCTTTATTGACAACGTTTCACCCACACAGTGGGCTTTTTCAAGTCACACACAGATCTACCTGGGTTGGAAGGTACGGGAGTATTTATTGTCATGTTCAGAATGTTGAGGTCAGGTGGAGAATGCTGCATCTGATGATCTACCAGGTGGAGTTATAGAGTCTTGGGTAGCTTGGCAGGGGTATTGGACAAGTTGTGAGTAGACCTTCTGCAGTGTTCTATGTTCTTATGTGGGATAGCGATGAAGAAGTTTCTTGGCGAGTGGTTCAGCTATGTTATAGAAGCCGTTGTTCTGGTTGAAATTGTTGATTATAGAGATAAGCGATGATTCCAGGATTCTTCGGTATTGAGTGTTGTCTTCTGTGGCGATAAGTCTTGAGTTTCTGTAGTTAATTAAATGGTTGTGTGAATTGCTATGTTGTACACAGGCATTCCTTGTATCGTCAGTCCTGCTTGCATATTGGTGTTCTGAAATACGTGTTTGGAGGTCTCTTGATGTTTCGCCCACATATAATTTGTTGCAGTCATTACAAGGGATTATGTGTACCCCTGCAGAGGATGGAGGCTTGTCCTGTCTACTACTGGTGATGTCCTTGATGGTCGTGGTTGTGGAGGTAGATACTTGGAATGATGTATTGGAAAAGATGTTGGAAACATGTTTGACAATGGAGTTGGTGGGGAGGACTATGTATCCAGGTAGATCTGTGTGTGACTTGAAAAAGCCCACTGTGTGGGTGAAACGTTGTCAATAAAGGATCACATTATACTGCATATGTGTTTATATTTTCACTGTGTCGGTATTTGATACCATTTATTTCCAGGGAGGGGAGTGCAAAGCGTGTGGATGTTTGGAGACTATTTTTCATGCGGTGTATTTTTGTAATTGTTTAGAAGCTGTGAGGGTATGGTTAGGTAGGGTAGTTAGGTTAGTGGGTGGGGAACGGCTACAGGTGTTAAGGATGTTAAGTTTAGATATAGGTGGGATGAGTCAGATGGTGGTGAATGCGGTTGCGTATGTGGTCACTGATTTTATTTATACGTCTTGGGCTATGAGGGAGGTGGGTGTGGATAAAATAATAAAGGTGTTACGGCCACCATTTACAGAACTAAGTGTCGCAATAGGGATCTTTATGGGGGAAGGTGGGAGACAGCGTTTACTGAGGGATACCGGAGTTTTAAGTTGAAGGATTTACGGGATTTAAGTGTAAAGTAAGGGGTAACGACGGGCTAGTTTCTTGAGTGGGGAACACATATGTGTTCCCTTTATGTTGTGAAGGTTTTGGATAGTACATGTACGTAGTGTATTGGAGCACTACATCATTGTGTGTATATAAGGTGAAAGGAAAGGTAGAATCTTACAGTATTTGTGTGAGAATGACTGTTCGTTATTGTGAGTGTCTTCAAAGATGTTATAGAAAGCACATACCGCGTGGTGTTACTAAGGTCTGCCATATGACTGTTTAGAATATGCTGTGGTACAAAGTCCGGGGTTTCCCTTCTTGTAGGAAGAATTCTGTAAGACACAATTTCTGTATATCTGAAGGTTCGGAAGTGTAAATAGCTGTAATGAGTAACGTGGTACAGTTTTTAATATTATGCGAGACTGTATTTTGGCACATAAGGCCTAACATATAATGTTTCAGAGGCCTGGTTAAGATTATATAGTACATGTCGTGTGACACTGTATGTACAGGGTAGTGTTATATATTTTAAGTACACGCTGTTGGTTTCCCTTTGCTATTTTAATGTTTCAAGTCACATGTAAGAGTATATGTAAGGTAATATAAAAATGTATATTGATTTTGTGTAAATACACAATTTTAGATATACGTTGTTGGAGCAGGTATGTATATGAGTTCAAGAAGCGGTGTATGTCATGTATTAATACTGGTATAGGATATATAGTGTATGAAGAAGTCTTGGGTGGATTGCACCCGTGTTGAGATATAGAGTATATTATCCTTGTATGCTAGGCAAAGTTATCATAATTGTTACTTAGAGCAAGTAGTATCCTACACTCTTATAGTATGTTATTGTTTTGTTGGTATTTGATGAGGGGGGGAGTACTGGTGAACCAACAACAACAAAGATCCGGACCGGGAGAGTACTGGTGAACCAACAACAACAAAGATCCGGACCGGGAGACTACCGGTGAACCAACAACAACAAAGATCCGGACCGGGAGAGTAACGGTGAACCAACAACAACAAAGACCCGGACCGGTAGAGTACCGGTGAACCAACAACAACAAAGATCCGGACCGGGAGACTATCGGTGAACCAACAACAAAGATCCGGACCGGGAGAGTACCGGTGAACCAACAACAACAAAGACCCGGACCGGGAGAGTACCGGTGAAACAACAACAACAAAGATCCGGACCGGGAGAGTACCGGTAAACCAACAACAACAAAGATCCGGACCGGGAGAGTACCGGTGAACCAACAACAACAAAGATCCGGGCAGGGAGAGTACCGGTGAACCAACAACAACAAAGATCCGGGCAGGGAGAGTAATGGTGAACCAACAACAACAAAGATCCGGGCAGGGAGAGTACCGGTGAACCAACAACAACAAAGATCCGGGCAGGGAGAGTAATGGTGAACCAACAACAACAAAGATCCGGGCAGGGAGAGTACCGGTGAACCAACAACGAAAAAGATCAGGGCAGGGAGAGTACCGGTGAACCAACAACAAAACTCCGGGCCGGGAGAGTACCGGTGAACCAACAACAACAAAGATCCGGGCCGGGAGAGTACCGGTGAACCAACAACAACAAAGATCCGGGCAGGGAGAGTACCGGTGAACCAAGAACAACAAAGATCCGGGCTGGGAGAGTACCGGTGAACCAAGAACAACAAAGATCCGGGCCGGGAGAATACTGGTGTACAAACAACAACAAAGATCCGGGCCGGGAGAGTACCGGTGATCAAACAACAAAGATCCGGGCCGGGAGAGTACTGGTGAACAAACAACAATAAAGATCCGGGCCGGGAGAGTACCGGTGAACCAACAATAACAATAATAGTGTGTTAAAGTGACCCCCCCCCTCTTTCTCAAAGAACGACAAGCTAGTAAACACACATACACAGACCGAAACATGGAGAGCCAAGATGATGGATGTGGTACTGGAAAACCTCATGCATCAACATGTTAGACACACTACCAGAGAGAGAGGAGAAGATGAACCAGCAAGACTGGGCCTTGTATTCACCTTGAGTAGTTCGGACATCGAGGATATCATGTATGAAAGGCCCCTGGGAGCTAGTGATCATGTGGTTCTGTGCTTCGACTACATAGTTGAGCTCCAAGTGGAGAGAGTAACAGGAATAGGTTGGGAAAAACCAAACTACAAAAGGGGGAACTACTCAGGCCTGAGGAACTTCCTACAAGACATTCAATGGGAGAGGGAACTGACAGGAAAACCAGTACAAGAAATGATGGACTATATGGCAACACAATGCAAGGAGGCAAAGGAGAGGTTTGTTCCCAAGGGAAACAGAAATAATGGGAAGAACAGAACGAGTTCTTGGTTCACCCAAAGGTGTAGGGAGGCAAAAACTAGGTGTACTAGAGAATGGAAAACGTACAGAAGACAGAGAACTCAGGAAAATAAAGAGATTAGCCGAAGAGCCAGAAACGAATATCCACAGATAAGAAATGAGGCTCAGCGATAATATGAAAATGACGTAGCAATGAAAGCCAAGTCTGACCCGAAGCTGTTGTACAGCCACATCAGGAGGAAAACAACAGTCAAGGACCAGGTAATCAGACTGAGGAAGGGTGATGGAGAGTTCACAAGAAACGACCGAGAGGTACGTCAGGAGCTCAACATGAGATTTAAAGAAGTATTTACAGTGGAAACCAGTAGGACTCCAGGAAATCAGAACAGGGGGGTACACCAGCAAGTGCTGGATGAGGTACATATAACCAAGGAAGAGGTGAAGAAGCTGCTATGCGAACTTGACACCTCAAAGGCGGTGGGACCAGACATCTCTCCATAGGTCCTTAAAGAAGGAGCAGAGATACTGTGTGTGCCATTAACAAAGATCTTCAACACATCAATTGAAACTGGGCAACTCTCTGAGGTATGGAAGATGGGAAATGTAGTCCCAATTTTTAAAAAGGGAGACAGACATGAGGCACTAAACTACAAACCTGTATCACTAACGTGTATAGTATGCAAGGTCATGGAGAAGATCATCAGGAGGAGAGTGGTGGAGCACCTGGAAAGAAACAAGTGTATAATTGACAACCAGCACGGTTTCAGGGAAGGAAAATCCTGTGTCACAAACCTACTGGAGTTTTATGACAAGGTGACAGAAGTAAGACAAGAGAGAGAGGGGTGGATCGACTGCATATTTTTGGACTGCAAGAAGGCCTTCGACACAGTTCCTCACAAGAGGTTACTGCAAAAGCTAGAGGACCAGGCACACATAACAGGAAAGGCACTGCAATGGATCAGAGAATACCTGACAGGGAGGCAACAACGAGTCATGGTACGTGACGAGGTGTCAGAGTGGGTGCCTGTGACAAGCGGGGTTCCACAGGGGTCAGTCCTAGGATCTGTGCTGTTCTTGGTATATGTGAATTACATAACGGAAGGGATAGACTCAGAAGTGTCCTTGTTTGCAGATGATGTGAAGTTAATGAGAAGAATCAAATCGGATGAGGATCAGGCAGGACTACAAAGAGACCTGGACAGGCTACAAGCCTGGTCCAACAATTGGCTCCTTGAATTTAACCCTGCCAAGTGCAAAGTCATGAAGATTGGGGAAGGGCAAAGAAGACCGCAGACACAATATAGTTTAGATGGCCAAAAACTGCAAACCTGACTCAAGGAAAAAGATCTGGGGGTGAGTATAACACCGAGCATATCCCCTGAGGCGCACATCAATCAGATAACTGCTGCAGCATACGGGCGCCTGGCAAACCTACGGATAGCGTTCCGATACCTCAGTAAGGATTCGTTCAAGACTCTGTACACCATTTACGTCAGTCGTCAGGCCCATACTGGAGAATGCAGCACCAGTTTGGAATCCACACCTAGTCAAGCACGTCAAGAAATTAGAGAAAGTGCAAAGGTTTGCAACAAGATTAGTCCCAGAGCTACGGGGATTGTCCTACGAAGAAAGGTTGAGGGAAATCGGCCTGACGACACTGGAGGACAGGAGGGTCAGGAGAGACATGATAACGACATATAAAATACTGCGCAGAATAGACAAGGTGGACAAAGACGGGATGTTCCAGAGATGGGACACAGAAACAAGAGGCCACAATTGGAAGTTGAAGACTCAGATGAATCAAAGGGATGTTAGGAAGTATTTCTTCAGTCATGGAGTAGTCAGCCAGTGGAATAGCCTAGAAAGTGACGTAGTGGAGGCGGGAACCATACATAGTTTTAAGGCGAGGTATGATAAAGCTCATGGAGCAGGGAGAGAGGACCTAGTAGCAATCAGCGAAGAGGCGGGGCCAGGAGCTATGACTCGACCCCTGCAACCATAAATAGGTAAGTACATACACACACACACACACACAAACACAAACACACACGTGTACACAGTAAGCATTATAGTAGTATATATTAGTATATACTAATAAGGAATTGAGGGTGAAATAATTCTATAATCTTCAAGAGTAGCGCAGCCTAGCGTGATATATTGCGTGTGCGCACGCACACGCGCGAACACACATACACAGTTTTTTTAGGTGAGTGCACACACACACCCACATACATACACACACACAGGAATCATTCAGGACCCTGTACACCGTGTACGTTAGGCCCATATTGGAGTATGCGGCACCAGTTTGGAACCCACACCTAGCCAAGCACGTAAAGAAATTAGAGAAAGTGCAAAGGTTTGCAACAAGACTAGTCCCAGAGTTAAGAGGTATGTCCTATGAGGAGAAGTTAAGGGAAATCAACCTGACGACACTGGAGGACAGGAGAGATAGGGGAGAAATGATAACGACATACAAAATACTGAGAGGAATTGACAAGGTGGACAAAGACAGGATGTTCCAGAGATGGGACACAGCAACAAGGGGACACATCAACAAGGGGACACAGTTGGAAGTTGAAGGCACAGATGAAATACAGGGATGTTAGGAAGTACTTTTTCAGCCACAGAGTAGTCAGGAAGTGGAATAGTTTTCGAAGCGATGTAGTGGAGGCAGGATCCATACATAGCTTTAAGCAGAGGTATGATAAAGCTCACGGTTCAGGGAGAATGACCTAGTAGCGACCAGTGAAGAGGCGGGGCCAGGAGCTTGGACTCGACCCCTGCAACCTCAACTAGGTGAGTACCGGTAGGTGAGTACACACACACACACACATACACACACACACACACACACACACACACACACACACACACAACATGGTTTCAGGGACGGGAAATCCTGTGTCACAAACCTACTGGAGTTCTATGACATGGTGACAGCAGTAAGACAAGAGAGAGAGGGGTGGGTGAATTGCATTTTCTTGGACTGCAAGAAGGCGTTTGACACAGTTCCACACAAGAGATTGGTGCAAAAACTGGAGGACCAAGCAGGGATAACAGGGAAGGCACTACAATGGATCAGGGAATACTTGTCAGGAAGACAGCAGCGAGTCATGGTACGTGGCGAGGTGTCAGAGTGGGCACCTGTCACCAGCGGGGTCCCACAGGGGTCAGTCCTAGGACCAGTGCTGTTTCTGGCATTTGTGAACGACATGACGAAAGGAATAGACTCTGAGGTGTCCCTGTTTGCAGATGACTTGAAGTTGATGTGAAGAATTCACTCGATCGAAGACCAGGCAGAACTACGAAGGGATCTGGACAGGCTGCAGACCTGGTCCAGCAATTGGCTCCTGGAGTTCAATCCCACCAAGTGCAAAGTCATGAAGATTGGGGAAGGGCAAAGAAGACCGCAGACGGAGTACAGTCTAGGGGGCCAGAGACTACAAACCTCACTCAAGGAAAAAGATCTTGGGGTGAGTATAACACCAGGCACATCTCCTGAAGCGCACATCAACCAAATAACTGCTGCAGCATATGGGCGCCTAGCAAACCTCAGAACAGCATTCCGACATCTTAATAAGGAATCATTCAGGACCCTGTACACCGTGTACGTTAGGCCCACATTGGAGTATGCGGCACCAGTTTGGAACCCACACCTAGCCAAGCACGTAAAGAAACTAGAGAAAGTGCAAAGGTTTGCAACAAGACTAGTCCCAGAGCTAAGAGGTATGTCCTACGAGGAGAGGTTAAGGGAAATCAATCTGACGACACTGGAGGACAGGAGAGATAGGGGGGACATGATAACGACATACAAAATACTGAGAGGAATTGACAAGGTGGACAAAGACAGGATGTTCCAGAGATTGGACACAGTAACAAGGGGACACAGTTGGAAGCTGAAGACATAGATGAATCACAGGGATGTTAGGAAGTATTTCTTCAGCCACAGAGTAGTCAGTAAGTGGAATAGTTTGGGAAGCGATGTAGTGGAGGCAGGATCCATACATAGCTTTAAGCAGAGGTATGATAAAGCTCACGGCTCAGGGAGAGTGACCTAGTAGCGATCAGTGAAGAGGCGGGGCCAGGAGCTCGGACTCGACCCCCGCAACCTCAACTAGGTGAGTACTAGGTGAGTACACACACACATGCTGTGTGTGCCACTAACCACAATCTAGGACCTGTGCTATTTCTGGTATATTTGAACGACATGACGGAAGGGCTAGACTCAGAAGTGTCCCTGTTCGCAGATGATGTGAAGTTAATGATTAGAATTAAATCAGATGAGAATCAGGCAGGACTTCAAAGAGACTTGGACAGACTGGACACCTGGTCCAGCAGCTGGCTTCTCGAATTTAACCCCGCGAAATGCAAAGTCATGAAGATCGAGAAGGGCAAAGAAGACCGCAGACGGAGTATAGGCTAGGTGGCCAAAGACTGCAATCCTTGCTCAAGGAGAAAGATCTTGGGGTGAGTATAACACCGAGCACGTCTCCGGAAGCACACATCAACCAGATAACTTCTGCAGACCATACCACGGGCGGGATTGAACCCGCGGTCAGAGAGTCTCAAAACTCCAGACCGTCGCGTTAGCCACTGGCTAACGCGAAGGTTTGGAGTTTTGAGACTCTCTGACCGCGGGTTCAATCCCGCCCGTGGTATGGTTTGCAATCGTGTCATTACGATTTCGTGAGTCATGTTACCTGCTGCAGCATAGGGCGCCTGGCAAACCTGAGAACAGCGTTCCGATACCTTAGTAAGGAATCGTTCAAAACACTGTACACCGTGTACGTCAGGCCCATACTGGAGTATGCAGCACCTGTTTGGAACCCACACTTGAACAAACACGTCAAGAAATTAGAGAAAGTGCAAAGGTTTGCGACATGGTTAGTTCCAGAGCTAAGGGGAATGTCCTGCGATGAAAGGTTGAGTAAAATCGGCCTGACGACACTGGAGGACAGAAGGGTTAGGGGAGACACGATAACAACATGCAAAATACTCCGTGGAATGGACAAGGTGAACAGACACAGAATGTTACAGAGAGGGGACACAGAAACATTAGGTCACAGTTGGAAGTTGAAGACCCAGATGAGTCAAAAGGATGTTAGGAAGTATTTCTTCAGTCATAGAGTAGTCAGGAAGCGGAATAGCCGTGGAGACAGGAACCATACATAGCTTTAAGATGAGGTATTATAAAGCTCATGGAGCAAGGAGAGGACCTAGTAGTACTCGGTGAAGAGGCGGGGCCAGGAGCTGAGTCTCAACCCCTGCAACCACACACGCAGGCACAATCTATTGATAATGGACAAAACTTTCTCCATCCTTCTTCCCCTCCCTTCCCTTCCCTTCCCTTCCCTTCCCTTCCCCTCCCCTCCCTTCCCCTCCCCTCCCCTCCCCTCCCCTCCCTCCCTCCCTCCCTCCCCTCCCCTCCCCTCCCCACCCCTCCCCTTCCCGTCCCTCCCTCCCTCCCTCTTCCTGTACTGTGGTATTTTCTAAGTTTTTTAAGTCACACCACAACTCACCCTGACACTTCCTTTCCATAAGTAATTCCATCTGATTACCTTTATTCTAACAACGTAATTGATGTTTTTAACTGAATTCCTGTGACATTCAGTTTAATTATTTACTTCTCTTTTAATGATACAAATGATATACGAATGTACCTTATTTATATCATTACAATTCTTATACATCGTGAAGCAACTTTGTAAAAACATTTCGCCCACGATAATAAAGTTATGAAGATTAACATTACAGACAAAAATATCACACCATAAATACATACATCACACTGTTATACATAGTAACACCATAAATACATACATCACACTGTTATACATAGTAACACCATAAATACATACATCACACTGTTATACATAGTAACACCATAAATACATACATCACACTGTTATACATAGTAACACCATAAATACATACATCACACTGTTATACATAGTAACACCGTAAATGCATACATCACACTGTTATACATAGTAACACCATAAATGCATACATCACACTGTTATACATAGTAACACCATAAATGCATACATCACACTGTTATACATAGTAACACCATAAATGTATACATCACACTGTTATACATAGTAACACCATAAATGCATACATCACACTGTTATACATAGTAACACCATAAATGCATACATCACACTGTTATACATAGTAACACCATAAATGTATAC
Source organism: Cherax quadricarinatus (assembly GCF_038502225.1). NCBI lineage: Eukaryota > Metazoa > Arthropoda > Malacostraca > Decapoda > Parastacidae > Cherax > Cherax quadricarinatus. Next base: position 13,116,740 of record NC_091360.1, read on the forward strand.
ATCCCACTGTTATACATAGTAACACCATAAATGCATACATCACACTGTTATACATAGTAACACCATAAATGCATACATCACACTGTTATACATAGTAACACCATAAATGCATACATCACACTGTTATACATAGTAACACCATAAATGCATACATCACACTGTTATACATAGTAACAAAATAAATGCATACATCACACTGTTATACATAGTAACACCATAAATGCATACATCACACTGTTATACATAGTAACACAATAAATGCATACATCACACTGTTATACATAGTAACACAATAAATGCATACATCACACTGTTATACATAGTAACACCATAAATGCATACATCACACTGTTATACATAGTAACACCATAAATGTATACATCACACTGTTATACATAGTAACACCATAAATGCATACATCACACTGTTATACATAGTAACACCATAAATGTATACATCACACTGTTATACATAGTAACACCATAAATGCATACATCACACTGTTATACATAGTAACACCATAAATACATACATCACACTGTTATACATAGTAACACCATAAATACATACATCACACTGTTATACATAGTAACACCGTAAATGCATACATCACACTGTTATACATAGTAACACCATAAATGCATACATCACACTGTTATACATAGTAACACCATAAATGCATACATCACACTGTTATACATAGTAACACCATAAATGTATACATCACACTGTTATACATAGTAACACCATAAATGCATACATCACACTGTTATACATAGTAACACCATAAATGCATACATCACACTGTTATACATAGTAACACCATAAATGTATACATCACACTGTTATACATAGTAACACCATAAATGCATACATCACACTGTTATACATAGTAACACCATAAATGCATACATCACACTGTTATACATAGTAACACCATAAATGCATACATCACACTGTTATACATAGTAACACCATAAATGCATACATCACACTGTTATACATAGTAACAAAATAAATGCATACATCACACTGTTATACATAGTAACACCATAAATGCATACATCACACTGTTATACATAGTAACACAATAAATGCATACATCACACTGTTATACATAGTAACACAATAAATGCATACATCACACTGTTATACATAGTAACACCATAAATGCATACATCACACTGTTATACATAGTAACACCATAAATGTATACATCACACTGTTATACATAGTAACACCATAAATGCATACATCACACTGTTATACATAGTAACACCATAAATGTATACATCACACTGTTATACATAGTAACACCATAAATGCATACATCACACTGTTATACATAGTAACACCATAAATGCATACATCACACTGTTATACATAGTAACACCATAAATGCATACATCACACTGTTATACATAGTAACACAATAAATGCATACATCACACTGTTATACATAGTAACACAATAAATGCATACATCACACTGTTATACATAGTAACACCATAAATGCATACATCACACTGTTATACATAGTAACACCATAAATGCATACATCACACTGTTATACATAGTAACACCATAAATGCATACATCACACTGTTATACATAGTAACACCATAAATGCATACATCACACTGTTATACATAGTAACAAAATAAATGCATACATCACACTGTTATACATAGTAACACCATAAATGTATACATCACACTGTTATACATAGTAACACATACATACAAAAATAAATTAAGAAATTAAATTCTATGACATATAAAATAAAAGGATGAAATTTAAAATAATTGGCCTCTGGAGGGAAGTTCTCCTCTTCTGGCTGGACTACGGTACGAATCTACCCGGGTCGATGTATCTTCAGAACTCAGATTTCTGTGTGTCTTCCTCTGTAATTACATCTGTCTATATATAAGGATATTAAAACGCTTGTTCTAATATTATTTATGGGTAATGTTCCAGCTCTCAACGTCCCCCTCAAATGCTGTGTTTAGGGTTCACAACTCTCATCGTCCCCCTCAAAGGCTGTGTTTAGGGTTCACAGCTCTCAACGTGACCCCTCAAATGCTGTGTTTAGGGTTCACAGCTCTCAACGTGACCCCTCAAATGCTGTGTTTATGGTTCACAGCTCTCAACGTGACCCCTCAAATGCTGTGTTTATGGTTCACAGCTCTCAACGTGACCTCTCAAGTGCTGTGTTTATGGTTCACAGCTCTCAACGTGACCCGTCAAATGCTGTGTTTAGGGTTCACAGCTCTCAACGTGACCCCTCAAATGTATTATTATAGTTTCTTTTATTTTCTTTTATGATACAAAGCATTTTGTTAGCCGAGTGAGTGAGAGTGAAGCACATTATTACACATTGTTAGTGTTAAGTGTGTGTGTGTGTGTGTGTGTGTGTGTGTGTGTGAGTGCAGAGGACATTATTATATATTGTTAAAGAATACTGAGTGTATGGGGGGAGTATAGAGCACATTAACACACAGTGTCAGAGAGTGCAAAGATCGACTAAGTCATTGGACAAAGTTCAACATAGCTCGAAACGTTGTTCCATTATGTCTGATCCCAACATCTAGAAGTTGTTTAAAAACACTACAAAGGCAAATAAATAATTGTTTATTTACCTTTGTACTATACATTTTCAACCACAAAAGCCGATTACAGCTTATTAAGTGAAGTTTTATTACGTATCAATATTAGTTCAAATGATTTGTCTAAAATAGATATATTTATGGTCTGGGCCGCTAATTCACCTGTAGTTTACATCACACCTTCACTTGTAATTAACCTTGCATATTCGCCTGTAATTCGTCTTTACATTTTCACCTGTAAATTGCCTTAGAGAACAACAAAGGCACAGTACCGCGACTGGAACATTTCATAAATAACCCGCACATAGGAGAGAGAAGCTTATGACGACGTTTTGGTCCTACTTGGTCCATTTACAAAGTCACAATATGACTTGGTAAATGTTCCAAGTTGGAGAGAAGCGTCGTCGTAAGCTCCTCTCTCCTGTGTAGTTCAAATAACATATTTACCTGTAATTCTCCTTATGCCTTCACCTGCAGGTCACCTTCCATTTTCACCTATAAATGTAAATTAGCAACTAAACCTATGACCATCACTCACCAAATTTTCACATGAACAACATTAATGTTCACAACTCATGCTTGTCAGCTGCTACTCATATTCAACACATCTCCCTCATATTTTTGTCTAACCTATTTTTAAAGCTTCCAAAGTTATAGCTTCACTGACGGTATTTAATTAATGAACCAGCATTTTCCTACATCTAATCAGAATTTAAATTTCCAGTTCTCTCTTGAGAACTGAAAATAATGTCTGTCTTCCACTTAAGTTTACAGACACGTCTCCCCTCATTGCACGTCTTACACGAGAGTGTAGGATCAGGATTCTCAATCGACCCTTGTATACAAAAAATGGATGCCTTCTACAGTGGACTAATCTATCCTTGTATACAAGCCATGTATGCCTTGTACAATGGATTAATTTTGTTATTTATCTCCGCATCTTCTCCAGTGCTTTTAAGTGCATTCTGGAAAATGGAGACTAAAATTTATCTGCACGATATATTTGAGGTTTTACTAATGATACTCACAGCTGTAGAAAGTTTAGTGTGAGAAACTGACAAATTTGAAATTTTACTGAAATATTAAAAAAAAACTTGGAATCGTTAGAATCATTTCAATTACTCGACAATGCTTTTTCTGACTAATTCACAGGCCTACCCATTTCTCCCGACTGATAAGTCATCATTAAAACTCCTACTGTTGGAAGACAGCTTCAGTGTTGTGAGAACTCTTATGTGCGAGCTGTGACTAAGGATATACCTGGTCAAACACTGGAAATAGTTTTCCTTTCTGCAAAGGCCCTCACAGGCCTCTGCTTCCCCTCTGCCTTTCATTTGACCTCAGCCTTTCGCCTCTATCAACATAGAGTGTAGAGGCGAATTTTGCTAGTCCACTGCTACTCGTGCCTCTCAAAATGCTCACAACTCATCGCTCTACCAACCTGAGGAATAACGACGAGTGTGCAGTTCTACGTGAGTTGGTAACCCAGGTGTCCACACACTGAAAATTCGTCTTTCACTCCAAGACACGTGTGCTAGAAGTTCTGCAAGTTGGAGTGAGTAACAATCTCTACGAGTATTGCAGTGTGTGGTAACTCTTGAGAAGTCTGCCTCAGCCTGTGACCTTGAGCGAGGCACTGCATCACCTGCCTGAGACTTTCGCCCATATTGACTATGTGAAGAAAGGCGAATGTGCGTGCTCAGTTACCTCTGCTGTTCTCCTGTATCCCCAACTCTCTTCCTTTAAACTCAGCCGTTCGCCTCTATCAACGACGTGCAGTGTAGAGGTGTATTTTGCTGCCCCGCTGGTACTCGACTCTCTGAGTTCCGCAAGTGCTGCAGATTTGTTGTAACTATTTGCATGAGTGGATTACGCTGACTTAGGACATTGTGCTACCATCAGTACCTACGTAGGCTTAAAATGAGTGAGGAATGTCTGGCCTTCTGGGTGACCTTGAAAATGGCACTATAAGACCCGCATGCCACTTACACCCATACTGCGTGTGTCTAGTGAGGTGAATGTCCCTTCCTCGACTTTCCTATTCACCGGTATCCCTTAACTCGTCGCCATTATCTACATATGGGATAAGGGCGAGTTTAGCTGATCCAGGCCAAACAGCGCTCCAAGCCAGCCAGTGAAGGCCAAGGCTACATCTGTTCTGAATCCCAGAATGCCTTTGTGAACGTTCTACAGTGTTCCGGCCGTACCTTCGGTGTTGTGAGAACTAGTTCTTATGTAGTGAAAATTTGTCTGTCATTCCAAGACACGTGTGCTAGATGTGTTAAGTGCTGCGGGTTTGGAGTTAACAAGTAGTACAGGGTTGGTAACTCTCGAGACGACTGTGGGCCCAGTGAATGACCTTGAAAATTGCACTGCGACCTGCAGGCCACTACACCCATATTGCCTGTGTCTAGCGAGGTGAATATCCTTTCCTTGTCCCTTCTCCTTCCTCGATTTGGAACTCAGTCGTTCGCCTCTATTTGCTTGTGGTCTAGAGGCGGTTTTTTTGCCAGACCACATGGGTGCTTGAGTGCCCGTGTCCTCTGTGCCGCACTCCGCTCATCTTGCGAGTGTCTCCTGTGTGCCTGCCTGCCTGCCTGCTGCAAGCAGGTGTCCGGGTGGTTGGCGCGGGCTTGGTGAGCACAGTCAAGCAAGCTTGAGGGCAGCACTAAAAGCTAGCCAGAACAAGCTAAGGCAGCCTGCAGTAATAGCTGTCCTAGGGCCCAGCATGTCTGTATACGTTCTGCAGTGCTGCTGGCATACCAGTGTTTCCTGTAGTGGCTTGAGAACAATTTGACGAGCATTGCAGTGCTGACATTTTGAGCGGGATATGCCAGAGGTTCACTTATAAACATAGTAAGCTTGTGGTGATTGGCTTGTACAAAGTGAACATTCATCTGTCATACGTGTGCTAGAAGTGTTAAGTGCTGCTTTCCCCAACAGTTAATTGTCATTTGTAAGCCTGTATTAAGACTTTAAAAGGCTCAGACTGTGCTTCAGTGTAGCGACTCCTTACATTTGATAAATCAGTGTAATACATGCTCTGCTCAGTGTAACTGAACTATTAAATACGGTTACATAATTAATTTGCTTGTCCTAGTGTCATTGTTGTGTTTTCTAATACATTTTCTCGTTCAGACTGAAACTTTACTGCTAAATTCCCAGTAATATTTCAAATTGCAGTGTTCATCTGTGGTGTGAGTGTGTAACTTATGCTTTGTATTTTTACTGTGAACAAGCTTACTCCTGCATAATGTTCAGTTTCATGAATACTTTCTTACTTGAGTAATTCGGTTACCTTTCAACTGTGTTAAGCAAGAGTCAGCCTGTTAACATCTATGTTCCTTGCCATCTCATCTAGTGGGTCTAGCGCCTAGTTAAAATTGTAATAGTAACAATTTGCAATCATTATACTTCTAGTTATACATTGTGTAAATTGTTTTAGACTATTTGATCAACTGGATTGTAGTGTTTAACTTCTGATACACCAATTTAATGACTGCAGACTCGCACTGACACATAATAAACACATTAAAACGCTGGTACCTCTCCAGAAGCTGGGCCTAGTGTGTGACTTTGAGATGTTGAGAGTGTTTATTACGACCAGCGGTGTACCACTCTCACCTATATTTACATCAACAAAAGTATATTCTAAGTGATAAAGTGTACACTTGGTGTACTTGGTAACACTTGTCATACATAGTAACGCGTGTGTAAGTGAGATTGTTTAGGTACTGGTTCATCTATCTACAGCTGCACACTTATGCTTGCATACATGTATAACATAGTAACGTGTGAGTTACCCAGGATGGACCAAGGAAGTCGACCAGAGTGATTTATCTCATTGTCATTGTAACATTACCTAGTTTTTTTTTTTTTTTTTTTTTTTTTTTTTTTTTTTTTTTTTTTTTTTTTTTTTTTTTTTTATTTTTTTTTTTTTTTTTTAGTAATACTGTTTACAATCTATGGTTAGGGTAAGAGGTTGTCTTCAGCATTCATTGTGATGTCTGCTATATTATTTCAGTGAGGTACATTAGGTGGCAGTAGCCTGAACTAACTCAAGTGGAAGTTATCATTGAATTTGAACCTCATGTTTAATGTGATGTATGTCAAAATTCTAATTTTATGCTCAATATTACCTACTTTGTCTCTCTCTCTCTCTCTCTGTCTCTCTCTCTCTCTCTCTCTCTCTTCTGTCTAAGGTGTAAGACCTCTCTCTCTCTCTCTCTCTCTCTCTCTGGAGAGAGTTTCATGTTTGTAATTTGTGATAAGGTGTAAGACCTCGCCTGTACCATCCATTATATCATTATATGTACCATATTATTACCACACATACAAGAGGTCTCTGAGTGTGTTTTTGGTGGGGTGTGTGTCGTATTGAGTGGTGGTGATCTGGGTTGAGTATGGTTGGAGGTGTTCATTGAACTTGAGCACTTGTGTCTTGTGATCTATTTTGGACTTCTGACTTTGTAGTGAATATTTGCTCTTGCATAAGCTATAAGGGAAAGATAAGCGAGGAATTCTTGTGTTGTGAGTCTCACACCAGATATCATCACTGGCAAACATGGCAACTGTCATAGAGGAACCTATTTCTGCAGGTGATGGAAATGAAGATAGCTTCCAGACCTTTAAAAGTAAACAAAAGAGAAAAAGTGAGAAAGGGCTAGAGCGTCGACGTAGTCAGACTCACTTGACTCGTACACAATGTGATACTAAACGTCCTTGGTGCACAGAGGCTGCAAGAAGTCTTTCTTCAAAGGAAGAATGTGTTAAGCTGAACTTCCCTGACAACACCCCGCTGCCTGCTAAGTGTGCATGGCTAATGGAAGCTGTAAACAAGCATCCTAACTCAAGGATCCAATTTAGGAAAAACACACACAACTTTGTGTTTGTGGAACAGAATAAAGAGCTGATTAATGATCTACTTAGTACACCTTATGGGGATATTAAGCTGCTCCGACCTCCATCAGACACTCACCACTTTAAAAAATGGGTCAGTATCATAATCTTTGGATACCCTCTCTGCATGGACCCATCCCATCTGACTCTAAGTGAGCATATCATCAAGCCTAAAAGACTTAAAGGAAAATCCCAAATTATTGCCAGTTGGGTAGGTCCTGTGCCCCTCCCCCGGAATATCTGGGTGCATGGTTTACGTTTCCTAAACATCGAAGTGTACCTACCCCCTAAACGTAGGTGTTACAAATGCCAGCACTATGGCCATGTTGCAGTAGACTGTGGAATACTACATTCTTGGTGTGGTAAGTGTGCTGGGAAACATTCCACTAGAGAATGCACAGTAGGCCCTGACAGCCGAAAATTTAAGTGTATTAACTGTAAAGAAGTTGGGGTTACAGTTTCCCATAAGGACTGCAGTCAGAACCCAAACAACCTTCGATGTAAACCTGATAACAGTCCTTTAATGGTAACTGAGGATGGGGCCATCCAGTCTACCACAGCCAGATCTGAGACTGAACCTCTGCAAAGTGTGCAAGAACCCCGCCTCACTGCAAAGGATTCTGGTGTTACCAGAATGCCATCACACACACCAGCTGTGGAGGAGCTAGTCATCCCTGCTAGCACATATGGAACTACTGGTCCGCCACTACAGATACCTATGGCTACACCTGAATATGGGGATGAGTTTGTCATTTCTCCCAATACACACAACTACAACAGTCAGACGGACACCACACAGGTAACCTCCCTGGAAATTGGAGATGAGTCAGATGCACAGGACCTACCTGCAATGAATGATGAAACAGAACACTAATGTAACCATGGTACCTGTTAAGGTGATAGGTGTTAAAGAAAGCACTAACCCAGAAGTGCCATCCTCCGGAGAGGCATTGGATTCGCCTGACCTTCCTCATATTATAACAACTTTCCAGAAAAAAATTGAGCATCTTGAACAGATCCTGACAAGTTTAATAAATATATGTAATCAGGATGATGATCTTGAGCATGGTGATGATGTCAAAAGTGCAGCAATCTCCGTTCAGCTTCCAGCAATTTGTGAGAAAGAAGCCCATAACTCTTGCCTTCAAAAATTGCCTTATCACTGGCTGCCAAAATGCCGAAAAATGCTTAAAAATAAAGGTCCTGAAGATAAAGACGTACAAACTATGCTATTTGCTCTTAAGTATCTGCACACTGTAGTCAAAGCATAATAGTTTTACCATCTTATGAGCAAGAGATTGTAATAACTCACTACAATGGATACATTACAAATCTTTTCATGGAACATTGCTTCCATCAGGAAGCGGTTGCCTGACTTACATCATATTAGTGCAACCAAGAATATTGATGTCATCTGTTTGCAGGAATGTAGATTGAAAGATGGAGCACCTCCACCAAACTTGCCTGGATATGCAGCTTATAACCTAAGGTCAACCAACTGTTGTGTGATGTATGTCAGAAAGAGCTTGCCACATTCACTCCTTTCCTTGCAGAGTCGAGTTAACATGCAGTATCATGGTGTCAAAGTATATGCAGGCGATTTTTCCATAAACATTTTTAATCTCTATGCCCCAGCGAACCAGCTTCGACCTGATGCTTTACCAGATCACATCAATAGTGAACCTACCATCATTCTTGGAGATTTTAATGCCAGACATAAGAATATTGGTGGGTCTATAACAAACACCAATGGAACTAAACTAGTGAGATTGCTAAATGAGCATGATAATGTTCGAATTGTGGGCACTACTGAGCCTACTCACATATATGGTGGCATACTAGATCTGTGTCTTGGATTTAATACATCATATACGATGCATGACTCTGTCATAGTTGATGATCTTCTATCTGATCACTTCCCAAGACTAATAACTGTCAATCTTGATCACATCTCCAGCAATCAAGGAGCTAAATACAGAAGGAGGAAACTTATTCTCAAACCAGAACACAGAGACAACTTTATTAACCACTTGGATCAATGGTATAAGAATTACGAGCCCATTGGCACACAAAAATTTAATGATGATTTAATTACCACTATTGAGAGTGTTCTCACAGATCAAGTGGGCAGGAATAGGAAACAAAAACCCTCCACTATAAATAACAATAAAAACCAATGTAAATACTATAATGATCCACAGCTGCGCAATCTAACACATGCAGCTAGGAGGATTGGTAAAGCATACCGTGAATGTAGAACCCCAGACCTGCTCAGAACGTTCCAAGCTGCACTAACAAATGCAAGGAATAGAAAGGAAGAACTTAGGCAACAGGAATGGGAACAGTTTGTTAGTGGATTAAATAGGTCCACCCCTTTGAGTTTGGCTTGGAAAGGTATAAATAAAATAACCAGGAAAAAGACTGGCAATGTTGCTCATCCCTTTCCTCTTGAAAAAGCAAATGACCTCATAAATGACTGGTCCAAAACATCCAGGCATGAAAGCCTTCCATCTCATATTAGAAAAAATTTAGAGAGTACTTCTGAAGAAATGTTGAAACTGATTAATTTTATGAGCCAAAATATTGATGAGAGTGATTGCCTCTTTACCGAGTATGAATTAGATAATGCATTAACCAAAGGTCGATCAACTGCTCCTGGAGAGGATGGTATAACCTATGATATTCTCAGAACTCTAAGGCACGTGCCTGATAACCCTTTGTTGGCACTGTATAATCTCAGTTACATTGAGGGCGTTCTTCCTACTTCCTGGACCAATAGTCTCATTGTGCCTATCCCTAAGCCCCAACAGCCTGATACATTTAGGCCGATCTCCTTAACTAGTTGTCTTTGTAAAACTTTTGAAAGAATGATGCTTAACAGACTGTACTACAGAATCAGAGATCAACTTTCCCCCTACCTCTATGGGTTCATGAAAGGTAAAAGTGTGCAGAACTGTATTTCCACCTTTCTCACTGCACACACCTCTACTAGTTTTACCACTTTTCTTGATCTAAAATCTGCATTTGATATTGCGAACAGAACCGTTATACTACATGAATTAGCCAAAATGAATATTGGTGGTAGCTTACTCTGCTGGATAATAGGATACCTGTCAAATAGAGTATCCTCTGTCCTTTACCAAGGCTTCAGAAGTGATTCTAAAGAAATGTCTTTAGGTACACCGCAGGGAGGAGTTCTTCGTCCCATGCTATTTAATATTTTGATTAATGCTCTCCTAAATGCTCTACCTGCCTCACCTAAATATATAGCTATAAGCTATGCTGATGATATCATGATCCATACAACAGGGCATAAGAAGATGAATACCATTCTTAATGAAGTTCAAGCAATTTGTAATCGACTAGGCCTCATAATATCTTCCTCTAAAACTAAGATATTAACAAGCAAACGACATCCCCCACCCATCTATTTGCAGGGTGAAATCATTAGCTACGTTAAAACTTACAGATATCTTGGTGTAGATGTACCCTTTAACAAATCCACTATACCACAACTAAACAAGAAATGTAAAGCTAGGCTAAATGCTCTCAAAGCTGTTGCTGGCTACAATCCCAACTATGGTGCAAATGTGAGAATCGTGAGAATGATGTACATAGCCTATGTTAGGTCCTTAATTGATTATGCTGCTCCCATGTTGATATTAGCTAGAGAAAGTTCTCTCCGACCCTTGGAGTTAATGCAAAATGAAGCTCTCAGGATTATTCTTGGCTGTCCCAGATCTACAAAAGTTCTTAACATGAGGAAGGAGCTTGGTATTTCTAGTATCAGTGATAGGATTGTTGAAATTAACACTGTACTCGGTATTAGAATGTTGAGAAACGAACCAGACACTGTCACAGTGAATCTTACCAAGTGTCTAGAGGTAAATACACACAGGTCTAAATGGATTGTGAAAACGTGCAATTGCATTAAGTTTTATAACCTGCATGAACTGTATCACTGTAGGCAACAAGAGCATTTCACCCCTCCATGGAAGATGTGTTCATTTAATATCACATACCTACAAGTCCCTCCCAAGAAGCTCATTGCTAGTAATCCCTTCCTTAAATCTCTTGTTAGAGCAACTGCTCAAGAAGAAATTTCTCACCTAGCTGGTAGTAACAAGTTATCACAAGTTATATACACTGATGGATCTAAACAGGAGTCTTCTGGCAGGGCTGCATCTGCTCTTGTTGCCACCTCCCTAGTTAAGAACGATAATAAATTTGTTGAGTTAGGCATAAGAATTAACAACTGGGCGTCTACACTGCAAACTGAACTGTTTGCAATCCTAATGGCGCTAAAGCTAACCTATGACACTGAGCTTGACTCTATCATCATTACTGATTCTATGTCATCATTGAAGGCTCTTGGCTCATATAATGACTCCAGCAACATGCTCATTGGGGAAGCCAGGTATAGATACTCAAAAATTAGGGACAAAGGAATTAATGTACAATTGCTATGGATCCCATCACACATTGGATTACTCCTTCATGATAAAGTTGATATGTTAGCCAAGAAGAGTATCGAGAAGGAGAATGTAGAATATAACTTTGGTATAACTGTGTCTAGCATTAGGAATATTAGGAGAGAAGTAAATAATGAAAATGATTGTTATAGGAATGCAGTTAGAAGCCTGAGTAGATCTATAACCCACTATGATAACATGAACGTAGATAAGTATGTTTAATTAGCAACTTGCAATGTGAACAGACTGACTGATGTTGTAGTGGCCAGGCTTAGGCTTGGTTACAAGTACTTCTGGCAGTTTGGGAGACACACAGATGATGATCAAACTAAATGTAAATTATGTGATCAGGCATATGGTCACTCTCTTGAACACTATGTGCTTAATTGTCCACTTATTGAGGAATACAGAGACAGACAGTATAATAACCTATGTGACATGTCAAGATATCTTATTAATGAAAATAAGATACCAGATATACTAAGCAAATTTCCTAAATTTGCTTGTAACAGATAAGTGAACTATAGATATGTAGATATAAATCCATATGTATTCCTGTTAACCCTTTGGGGCCTAGTTCCTAGGCCTTTTGTGTATCCATATGCTCTCGCGCTACCGTCCACAGGATGGATATGGGGTGCACAATAAACTAGCCACTTCGGTGGCAAAATCTAATCTGATTGGTATCAAACTTTTAACACTGGTCGTCTTTGTTAAGTCAGCTTGTTACTTCTAGCTGTGTAAATTTCGATTTGCTAATTTAATTAAGCAAACTGTTTCCATGTAATTAGAGTATGCTTCCTCTGATAGTTTTCAAACCCTAAATGCAGGTGTATCTTATTGGGAAGTATTTCGTACTAATTTGTAGCAATCTGAGAGCCAGTTTACCATTTTCTGCTTATTTGAACATAGTTTTTTTTTTTTAAATACCAAACTCAAATATTTTTTTACAGGACTGAAGGTAATTTGAAACAATGAAAATAAAAAGTAAAATGAGAAAATACAGATCCGCTGTTTTCTGTTGTTTTGAAGATTAACGAGGGAAAACTTTCCTAGTTTTTACCAAACATTCTCACCAACATTTCCGTAAGCTTTCTCACAAAATTTCGTTTATTCTCAAGAACATCATATTCGACTGCCTTCAAATTTTCAAAAGACTGATGGGATAATTTGCATGTGTGGGTGTATTATGCACAATGATATATATGTTACTGTCAACTCTTGTTTCTTGTGATAGACAGAATCTTCAGATTGCTTTCATTATTTTAACACTAGTCTATTCTCTTTAGAAGGTCGGTACATTTAATAGCTTGTGTAAAGGCCATTTGACCATTAATCTCGAAATCGGATAATAATACTTTGCAATACGTTACTGGTTTCCTGATGGAGGTGTGCCTTGATACTGTGAGGGGCTCTTGATTCAAGGAACTGAAGATATTGTACCTTTCTTGGGCTTAAGCTGAATGCCTCCCATTCCACAGGCGCTGTGTAACCCTTATGGCATAGTGCTTTTAATAATAATAATAATAATAATAATAATAATAATAATAATTTCTACAGATAAATGATACAACGTATACAGACCATAGCTGACATCAATGACTTTCTATACAGGTTATGCAGAGGATTTCGGGCAAATTACATCAATTTTGTTACCAGGATGCGACTCACACCAATCGGCTAACATCCAGGTAAGTACTAAGTGAACGGGGACAACAGGTATTTTAAGGAAACAGGTCCTAATATTTCAATTGGAGATCGAACCACGGACCTCAATGTGTGAGCTGAGTGCACTCTCAATCGAGCTACGGGACGGGACACCCCCCCCCTCCCGGTAATAAAATAAAACAATGGTTGACGGAATCAATCTTTTAGTGATTGATGCATCGTAGGAAATTAATGAAACTTTTCATGGGTAGAGACTCTGAAGGATTAAACTTGTTAGTTTCTCTACGATAACTTGAGAACACATCCTCTCGTCGGCTTTCAAGTGATGATGCGTTTCCTCATAAGAAGGCTTCTCTTGGGTTTAAGTTAGTAAGTATTAATGACACTTTTTTTATCAAAATGATTTCTGGAAATAACCAGAGAAAGTCTCTTTTGATAGGAGAAAAGTCACAGTGTTTGACTATGTATTTTTAACCCAAGAACGTCCAATAATGTACTTTTAGGTGGTTTGGCTATTTAAAGAGGATGGAGCAAAATAAGATGACTTGGAGGGTGTATAAATCTGTTCTGGAGGGAAGGCAGGGAAGAATTGATCCTAGCAAAGGATGGAGGGAGGGTAAGATGTTTTGTATGCAATGGGCTTGAAGATATAGCAGGTATATGTGAGCGTGACAAAAGTGGAAACAAATAGGTTTTGGGACTTGACGAGCTGTTGGAGTGTGTGCAAGGTATTCAGGGAAACTGGTTAGCCGGACGTAAGTCCTGGAGGAGGGAAGCACGGTGCTTGCAGTCTAAAAGAGGGATATCTGCCTTGTCTGCACGCCTCTGGCAAGATATTGGTGGTGTGAAGAATGGTGGAAGTGTTTCTTTTCTTCTTTACACTGCCTCGGCAGGAGAGCCAGAGTGTTAAAAAAACGTGTGTTCCTAATACCATTGTAAAAAATATTATATGCTATGCATCCCATCTTCAAATAAAACTTTACGTTTTTAAAAGCCGAGTTGTCTTACCTACTGAAGAATGTTGACTGATTTTGAACTATGTTAGTCATACTTTGCCTTTTCCTGGAAGAAAATGGGAACATTTAAGGGGGCCGTCGGGCAAAATCTGTAACTCCGTTGTTTACTGTCCGATTTTCTCCAGTTTTGGTACACAAGACAAAGTCGTTTCACTCTTTCTTGAAAATATTTATCAAAAATATACCTCAAACAACAACTGAGAAATGACTGATTTACTGAAAATGCCATAGTGTTAAACTTTTCTCCTATATGGGACTACGTAAGGTTGTTTGGACACTTGGTGCCGAGAGAACAATGCTTATTCTTATTTTCTGTGACCACTTGTCTTTAATTCTTCTTTTAAGTAGGAGCCCAATACTGAATGTTATTCTAGACTTTGATTTGGCATATGAAAAGAAATACTTTGGGCCTCTTTCAATTTCATTTATGTCTTGTAGTTCTTCTTGCATTTCTTGACTCCTGTAAGATTCCTTTTGTTTTAGTTTGATGTTTGCTATTTCTCTGACCAGTGTCTCCCTACGTATTGCAGATATATTGGCCATTGTAGAAACTCTGTTATTCTTTGCCTTCGCCTGTATAGGAAGTGCCTTTCTCTTTCTAGTTTACATCTTCTCCTTTTCCTTAAGAGAATATACCTTGAGCATACCTCAAGTGCCACAGAGTTATTTTTTTCTAGACATAGGGTGGAATCCGTGTTGCTTAGTCTATCTTCCCAGTTTATATCATTTAGGACTTGGTTTACTTGGTCCCACCTTATGTTTTTATATTGAAGTTGAATTTGGTGAAGGCTCCCTCGTAACTGATCATATTTTGCCGGTCTGGGGCTCCCCGCATACATGTCTGGACCTCTATTATGTTGTGATCTGAGTATATTGTTTTTGATATGATGACATTTCGTGTCAGATCATTGTTAGTGAAGATGAGGTCCAGCATATTCTTCAGTCTCGTAGGCTGGTTTAAGGTGAATTTGGTGCAGAGATTTAAAAGCTCGTGTGTGCGAATTTTCATCTGAGCTGCCTCCTGGTGTTATCTCTGCTGCAACATTATTTGCTATATTCCTCTATTTTAGGTGCCTTAGGTTTAAATCCCCCAGGAGCAAGATATTGGGGGCAGGAGCTGGAAGATTTTCCACACAGTGGTCAGTTTTCAAAAGCTGTTCCTGAAATTGTTGGGATGTTGCATCTGGAGGCTTGTATACAATCACAATGACCAGGTTTTGGTTCTCGATCTTTACTGCTAAAACTTCAACTACATCATTTGAGGCATTTAGTAGTTATGAGCATATAAATGACTCTGTGATATACAGGTCAAACCCTCCCCCTTTACCTGTTCACTCTGTTACATCTGTGTAGGTTGTAACCCGGGATCCATATTTCGTTGTCCAAGTGATCCTTTATGTGGGTCTCTGTGAAAACTGCGAACACTTCATCTGGCTCCGTAAGCAGTCCCTACATGCAAGGTATTTTGTTATTCGTTGCTGGTTTTAGACCCTGTATATTTGCAAAGATGAATGCCGTCGGGCTGGTGGTATTGGAGGTATGGGAGGGAGGGGGTCTTTCTTTCCTGGCACTAATATCTCTTGTGTTGGAGTGGAGGCCATCGACTGTGATTCCACTCCAGAAATGTTTAGAGTTGCTGTACGATTCCTGTCATTTCCTGCCGGTGTTTTTTTCTTCCCACTCTCTGGAGTGGCTGTGGCTAACCAGGTTGTCCCATGGTCTGGATGTTGTGTGTCTTCTTGTACCCTTTAGGTGGTGTGCCTGACAATATAAGTTATAGCACTGTCTCTCCTGAACTGAAGAGTGACACATTTCACGGTGGAAAAGATTACAGGAAGGGAGGTTACATTTTCCTTTTGTCATATGGGCACAGCATTTTCTGGGGTGGTTAAAGTTGCACATCCCCTCTGTTTTTCCAGATATTCCATGCCTGCAGATACCACGTTTTTACATAGACCTGGTTTCTGTTTGCTTTTTGTGACTGTATTCCCTACTGGTGCGTGTTTTCCTGTTTCATTTCTATCTTCACCACTAATGCTAACAATGGAGCCTTCATCAGTTATTTCTGGTAATTTATTATTTATTATTATTAACACACTGGCCGATTCCCACCAAGGCAGGGTGGCCCAAAAAAGAAAAACTTTCACCATCATTCACTCCATCACTGTCTTGCCAGAAGGGTGCTTTACACTACAGTTTTTAAACTGCAACATTAACACCCCTCCTTCAGAGTGCAGGCACTGTACTTCCCATCTCCAGGACTCAAGTCCGGCCTGCCGGTTTCCCTGAACCCCTTCATAAATGTTACATTGCTCACACTCCAACAGCACGTCAAGTATTAAAAACCATTTGTCTCCATTCACTCCTATCAAACACGCTCAAGCATGCCTGCTGGAAGTCCAAGCCCCTCTCACACAAAATCTCCTTTACCCCCTCCCTCCAACCTTTCCTAGGCCGACCCCTACCCCGCCTTCCTTCCACTACAGACTGATACACTCTTGAAGTCATTCTGTTTCGCTCCATTCTCTCTACATGTCCGAACCGCCTCAACAACCCTTCCTCAGCCCTCTGGACAATAGTTTTGGTAATCCTGCACCTCCTCCTAACTTCCAAACTACGAATTCTCTGCATTATATTCACACCACACATTGCTCTCAAACATGACGTCTCCACTGCCTCCAGCCTTCTCCTCGCTGTAACATTCATCACCCATGCTTCACACCCATATAAGAGCGTTGGTAAAACTATACTCTCATACATTCTCATCTTTGCCTCCAAGGAAAAAGTTCTTTGTCTCCACAGACTCCTAAGTGCACCGCTCACCCTTTTCCCCTCATCAATTCTATGATTCACCTCATCCTTCATAGACCCATCCGCTGACACGTCCACTCCCAAATATCTGAATACATTCACCTCCTCCATACTCTCTCCCTCCAATCTGATATCCAATCTTTCATCACCTAATATTTTTGTTATCCTCATAACCTTACTCTTTCCTGTATTCACTTTTAATTTTCTTCTTTTGCATACCCTACCAAATTCATCCCCCAACCTCTACAACCTCTCTTCAGAATCTCCCAAGAGCACAGTGGCATCAGCAAAGAGCAACTTTGACAACTCCCATTTTATGTGTGATTCTTTATCTTTTAACTCCACGCCTCTTGCCAAGACCCTCGCATTTACTTCTCTTACAACCCCATCTATAAATATATTAAACAACCACGGTAACATCACACATCCTTGTCTAAGGCCTACTTTTACTGGGAAATAATCTCCCTCTTTCCTACATACTCTAACTTGAGCCTCAATATCCTCGTAAAAACTCTTCACTGCTTTCAGTAACCTACCTCCTACACCATACACCTGCAACATCTGCCACATTGCCCCCCTATCCACCCTGTCATACGCCTTTTCCAAATCCATAAATGCCACAAAAACCTCATTAGCCTTATCTAAATACTGTTCACTTATATGTTTCACTGTAAACACCTCGTCGACACTCCCCCTACCTTTCCTAAAGCCTCCTTGTTCATCTGCTATCCTATTCTCAGTCTTACTTTTAATTCTTTCATTAATAACTCTACCATACACTTTACCAGGTATACTCAACAGACTTATCCCCCTATAAGTTTTGCACTCTCTTTTGTCCCCTTTGCCTTTATACAAAGGAACTATGCATGCTCTCTGCCAATCCCTAGGTACCTTACCCTCTTCGATACTTTTATTAAATAATTGCACCAACCACTCCAAAACTATATCCCCACCTGCTTTTAACATTTCTATCTTTATCCCATCAATCCCGGCTGCCTTACCCCCTTTCATTTTACCTACTGCCTCACGAACTTCCCCCACACTCACAACTGGCTCTTCCTCACTCCTACAAGATGTTATTCCTCCTTTCCCTATACACGAAATCACAGCTTCCCTATCTTCATCAACATTTAACAATTCCTCAAAATATTCCCTCCATCTTCCCAATACCTCTAACTCTCCATTTAATAACTCTCCTCTCCTATTTTTAACTGACAAATCCATTTGTTCTCTAGGCTTCCCTAACTTGTTAATCTCACTCCAAAACTTTTTCTTATTTTCAACAAAATTTGTTGGTAACATCTCACCCACTCTCTCATTTGCTCTCTTTTTACATTGCTTCACCACTCTCTTAACCTCTCTCTTTTTCTCCATATCTCTTGCCTCCTTGCATCACTTCTACTTTGTAAAAACTTCTCATGTGCTAACTTTTTCCCCCTTACTACTCTCTTTACATCATCATTCCACCAATCGCTCCTCTTCCCTCCTGCACCCACTTTCCTGTAACCACAAACTTCTGCTGAACACTCTAACACTACATTTTGAAACCTACCCCATACCTCTTCGACCCCATTGCCTATGCTCTCATTAGCCCATCTATCCTCCAATAGCTGTTTATATCTTACCCTAACTGCCTCCTCTTTTAGTTTATAAACCTTCACCTCTCTCTTCCCTGATGCTTCTATTCTCCTTGTATCCCATCTACCTTTTACTCTCAGTGTAGCTACAACTAAAAAGTGATCTGATATATCTGTGGCCCCTCTATAAACATGTACATCCTGAAGTCTACTCAACAGTCTTTTATCTACCAATACATAATCCAACAAACTACTGTCATTTCGCCCTACATCATATCTTGTATACTTATTTATCCTCTTTTTCTTAAAATATGTATTACCTATAACTAAACCCCTTTCTATACAAAGTTCAATCAAAGGGCTCCCATTATCATTTACACCTGGCACCCCAAACTTACCTACCACACCCTCTCTAAAAGTTTCTCCTATTTTAGCATTCAGATCCCCTACCACAATTACTTTCTCACTTGGTTCGAAGGTTCCTATACATTCACTTAACATCTCCCAAAATCTCTCTCTCTCCATTACATTCCTCTCTTCTCCAGGTGCATACACGCTTATTATGACCCACTTTTCGCATCCAACCTTTACTTTAATCTACATAATTCTTGAATTTACACATTCATATTCTCTTTTCTCCTTCCATAACTGATCCTTCAACATTACTGCTACCCCTTCCTTAGCTCTAACTCTCTCAGATACTCCAGATTTAATCCCATTTATTTCCCCCCCACCGAAACTCCCCTACCCCCTTCAGCTTTGTTTCTCTTAGGGCCAGGACATCCAACTTATTTTCATTCATAACATCAACAATCATCTGTTTCTTGTCATCCGCACTACATTCACGCACATTCAAGCATCTCAGTTTTATTAAGTTTTTCTTCTCTTTTTTAGTAAATGTCTAGAGTAGAAGGGGTTACTAGCCCATTGCTCCCGGCATTTTAGTCGCCTCATACGACACGCATGGCTTACGGAGGAAAGATTCTTTTCCACTTCCCCATGGACAGTAGAAGAAATAAAGAAGAACAAGAGCTATTTAGAAAAAGGAGAAAAACCTAGTTGTATGTATATATATATATGCATGTGCGTGTCTGTGAAGTGTGACCAAAGTGTAAGTAGGAGTAGCAAGATATCCCTGTTATCTAGCGTGTTTATGAGACAGAAAAAGAAACCAGCAATCCTACGATCATGCAAAACAGTTACAGGTTTCTGTTTCACAGCCATCTGGCAGGACAGTAGTACTTCCCTGGGTGGTTGCTGTCTACCAACCTACTACCTATTGGTAATTTATCTTCACTATTTCTCGGGGCATCCCCTTGTCTACTATCTCCTGTGGTATTGCTAGTTTGTAACATTTGTTTTTTCTTGTGCTTGTTCTTTTTGACACCTGTTTCCTCACTAGAGCTCCTGTCTTCCTCCCAGCCACCATCGTTTATTTCTCCATTCTTACAGTTGCTGTCTACCAGGACAGCATTTGTATCAGGGGCGATAGCATCATCTGGCCTAGATTTATTTTCCTAACTGTTATAGAATGCTGTCATGTATTTTATGAAATCCGTTTTGATGTTATCTTTTACTAGCAATGTGATTTTATTCCACAGTTCTGTCTCAGTTGGGTATACCCAAAAACACTTCTCAGGTTTAATATCTCTTGTAGATAATACCTGAATACCTGCACAAGGGACCTGGCTCCATTTACCAGAAACTGCATGTAATCCATGCAAAGCCGCTTGTTTATTTGGTTGCAGACTACACAGGATTTCATGATGTGATTTTATTTGTTGTTTTATTGTATATTCTACTAATAGCTTCCTTAAAGTGGAGATCTGTCTATTTGTATTGTATCTATTTTATTTATTCCAATGAATACGCTTGAATCCAGTCCTTTGTTCACTTTTTTCTTGGACGAATCCGGATGAATCCTGTTAGTGA
This sequence comes from Cherax quadricarinatus, assembly GCF_038502225.1. Taxonomy (NCBI): domain Eukaryota; kingdom Metazoa; phylum Arthropoda; class Malacostraca; order Decapoda; family Parastacidae; genus Cherax; species Cherax quadricarinatus. Next base: position 13,137,721 of record NC_091360.1, read on the forward strand.
ATCACCGTATATCTTTTTTACTAATAACCACATTAAAGTAGATCTGTCTATTTGTATTTTATCTATTTGTGTAGTTTCTGTTTGGTTGTTTGATGAGGGCGTGTTAATCCCCGTCAGCTTAAATCCGTCAAGGATATCTTGTTTTCAACAAATCCGTTTGAATCCGGTCGTTGGTTCACTTAAAATGGTAGTTTGTGTCAACCATCTTTGATATTGTTTTAATATCACCTTTGCACCATTTATAACATTTTCTGGTATATTTTTTAAATGTTTATACAGCAGTGTACTGTATATTGAAATAAAGAAAATAGAGGAAATCAGCTCTAATATACATTATTTAGGTATGAATACTGGTTAGAGAGCCCGTTGTAAGTCCGAGGCGTCGGTAAACGAGTACGTTGTTAAACGAGGAGAGGCTGTACTTGAACATAAGCAGCATCACTATAATACACAGAGCATGTCTACAATACAAACAGCACCATTACAATACAAGCAACACAACTGCGACATACACAGCATCACTTCAACAAACACAGCCTCATTACAATACACACACCACAATTACAATACACACAGCACAATTACAATACACACAGCACAATTACAATACACACACCACAATTACAATACACACACCACAATTACAATACACACACCACAATTACAATACACACACCACAATTACAATACACACACCACAATTACAATACACACAGCACAATTACAATACACACAGCACAATTACAATACACACAGCACAATTATAATACACACAGCACAATACACAGCAACAATACACTACACTCATCACCTCTCCAACAGCCACAACACCACTACAATACAAACAGTATTTCTATAATTCACACAGCTCAACAATGCACACAGCATTGCCATCATACAAACAGCGCCACCACTACTGTACATACAACACTACTAACACTAACCTAACTAGTACCAACCCTGACAATAGCATAATTAACTCATTACTTATACAACAAAATTTATCACCACTATCTTATTCATCCATATTTATCCTCACTATTTAAACAACCATATTTATTACCACTTGATACAACTATATTTATCACCACTGCTGACAGAATTATATTTATCACCACTACTATAAACAAGTCTCCACCACTGACAAAACCATAATTATCACCACTACTTGTTCAGTTATAACCAACAATAAAACTACCATAATTATCACTACTGCTGATAAAACTATAATTTTAACCATTGGTTTATTATCACTACTACTGGCACTATTATGTTTATTACAGCTATTGGTACTATCTTTATCAATACTAACTGGACGTCCACAATTATCAACACAAATTTAACGTTTATTATTACCCCTGTTGGCACCGCCATAATTATCAACCCTTCTTTCACTAACACACAACCCTTACATAAGAGAGATGAGCTAATGATTACATTTCGCTCCGACTTTGTAAATGGTCCAGGATGGACAGAAACGTCACCGTAAGCTTCTCTCTAGTATGTGTGGGTTATTTGTGTATTGTTCCAGTCTCGGTATTGTGCCTTTTTGTCCTTTCCACTAACATTATCATCAATGACATTACTATTATCACCACTGCTGGCACCACAATAATTACAATCACTACCAGAATTTTTGTTATCAGATCGTCTTTTACACAAATTTTCAATATGATACCTACAATTATACCATTAGTTGAACTACAGTTATTATCTCTTCTATTAACACACTTGTCACCTCTAACAGTAGTTCAAGTATCATGACTATTCATAGTATTTCTCGTACTACAACTTGACTTGTCAGCTCATTACTAAAGACTGTCTATGAGGCAGAATGTAATATTCCACTGTTCTAACCTAACTATATTTATTAACTGAACTATATCTATGTACATCATTGGAAACTAGGGTGATCCAGGAGGTCTTGCTTCATACTGCTGACAGTCGTTTAGTAGTATAAATCTTATCACCCACAACACAACTACAGATTGTGTTGTGAAACATAGCGCTATGATGATGGCTGAGGCTGGCGATTTCGCAACCTACCGCACCCGGAAACAGGATCGTGCCTTGGCCAGACGTAAAGCTAAGAAAGAGGAAGAACGTAGAATGGCACACTATGAAAGGAAGTATAACGCCTTCGATGCTCAACGCCTCTTGGTGAACTTTGCTCTCCGTAATACTTACTCTCAACTTGAGGATCAGCACATGAGAGCTTGCGCATATGAGAAGAGGAAAAGAGCAGAAGTCGCTGAATTCTTGAGGGAGTTCGAAGAGCGCTTGCTCTTCAGAATTGATAAAGAAATTGAGTGCTTGCTTCAGCTTCATGAAGAAGCTAAGGCCTCCCTTCAGCCTTAGAGTTGTTGAGAAGGTTGAGTATGAGCTGAGAGGAGAAGAGTGGACTAGGCCTACAGGGGAAACCACTATAAAAAAAACGAGCCTTGATGTCTACCTCCAGGGTGGCTTGGAAAAGACATTATCATTACTGATTACAAGCA
>NC_091360.1:13147818-13210318 GCF_038502225.1 Cherax quadricarinatus
TCCCCCTAACCACCCGTCCCCCCTTCTGTGGAGCAACGGGGAACCTAGATCCGGGATGAGGACAAGGGGCTCCAAGGACGAATCTGGGAGGGAGGAATGGGAGGTAAAGCTCAAAAAAAGGGAGGAAGACTGGGGAAGGAGACTAGATGAGCTGGAAAGGAAGATGGAAGAGAGGTTAGCAGCAGAATGCAGAAGATGGAAGCAACAGGCCACAGCAGCAGAAATCAAGATAGAGAGATTAGAAGAGGAGCTGAGACATCTGGAACAGCACAGAGACAAAGATATTACAGAAGTAGCGTCGGCAATGGCTACATCAAACACAGACAACAGGTCTGAAGGAAGCATGGAAACTAAACTGTATGCAGAGGTCCTGACAAACCCACATGGGGCCAAAACAAAGGCAAGGAGCACACTAGGACAGAATGAGAGGTTGGAAGACATTGAAGGAACTAGGACATGTGCAAGGACCTTACCAGATACCTGTGGGGGCCAGGAACAGGTGAGCAGGAAGGACAAACCAAGAAGCATAGGGACCATAACTAGGGAAGGGACTGAAGGAAGGAACACTCCACGGGAAGAAACTAAAACACATCAGAGGATGCAATGGGAGTCACAGTGGGTGGTGGAAAGGGAGAGATCCGTGTTTGTCTATGGGCTAGACGAAGCTAAAGGGGAAACTTATGATGAAAGAAAGCAGGAGGAGAAAAAAGCGATTGAAGATATCATGAAGGTGATAGGCGAGGGGGACATGACCCAGGTGGCAAATTTTCGGAGAATTGGGTGGTTCACAAAGAAAAGGAATCGGCCTCTCAAAGTAATTTTCAAGGCAGAATCAACCCGAACCATGATCCTGCAGGAGAAAGCACGGCTGAGAGGCAAGCAGGAGTTCCAGAGTGTGTACCTCGATCGAGACAGAACACAGGACGAAAGGAAGACAATGAAAGAGAGAGTTCAAAAACGAAAGGAGAAATGGGAGGAAATGAAAAAGGAGAGCAGAATAACCCAGGATCAAATGGAAGGACAAGCGCACACCCCAGAAACACCTGCAGAAGGACTCCAGCCACGACACCCCCAAGGCAACTGAACAATCCAAACCAACCATCACACACCGATCCCTCTGTTTCCACCCCCCGCACCACAGTTACAGTATTAGAACAGAAGTTGAAGGTTTGGTACACAAATGCAGATGGATTAACGAATAAACATGAGGAATGGCAAGAAAGAATCAATGAGAAGTCCCCAGACATCATAGCAGTTACAGAAACAAAACTCATGGAGACAATAACAGATGCAATCTTCCCACCAGGATACCAGATCATGAGGAAAGATAGAAGGGGCAGGGGGGGAGGTGGGGTTGTTCTGCTCGTAAAAAACAGATGGAAATTCGAGAAAATGGAAGGCATAGATGAGACGGGAGAAAGAGACTACATAGCAGGTACACTTCAGTCCGGGGAACACAAAGTGGTCATTGCAGTGATGTATAATCCACCACAGAACTGCAGGAGGCCAAGAGAGGAATATGAAGAGAGCAACAGAGCAATGGTGGACATACTTGCTGAGGTGGCAAGAAGAGCTCATTCCAGCAGAGCAAAGTTGCTGGTTATGGGGGATTTCAACCACAGGGAGATCGACTGGGAAAACCTGGAGCCACATGGAGGTCCCGAAACATGGAGAGCCAGGATGTTGGACGTGGTGCTGGAAAACCTCATGCACCAACATGTTAAGGACGCTACCAGAGTGAGAGGGGAGAATGAACCAGCAAGATTGGACCTTGTGTTCACCCTGGGCAGCTCAGACATTGAGGACATCAAGTATGAGAGTCCCCTAGGAGCTATCGACCATGTGGTTCTGTGCTTTGAATACATAGTAGAGCTGCAAGTGGAGAGAATAACAGGAGTTGAATGGGAAAAGCCTGACTATAAAAGAGGGGACTACATAGGGTTGAAGAACTTCCTGCGGGAGGTCCAGTGGGACAGAGAACTGGCAGGAAAGCCAGTAAATGAAATGATGGAATATGTAACAACAAAATCCAAGGAGGCAGTGGAAAAGTTTATTCCCAAGGGCAACAGTAACAACGGGAAGACCAGAACGAGCCCCTGGTTTACCCGACGGTGTAAGGAGGCAAAAACAAAGTGCAATAGAGAATGGAAAAAGTGCAGAAGGCAGAGAACACACGAAAATAGGGAGATCAGTCGCAGAGCCAGGAATGAGTATGCACAGGTAAGGAGGGAGGCCCAGCGACAGTATGAAAATGACATAGCATCGAGAATCAAGACTGACCCGAAACTGTTGTATAGCCACATCAGGAGGAAGACAACAGTCAAAGACCAGGTGATCAGATTAAGGACAGAAGGTGGAGAACTCACAAGAAATGATCAGGAGGTATGTAAGGAGCTGAACAGGAGATTTAAGGAAGTTTTTACAGTAGAGACAGGAAGGGCTGTGGGAAGACAGCACAGAAGGGAACATCAAGAGGGAATATACCAACAAGTGTTGGATGACATACGAACAACTGAGGAGGAGGTGAAGAAGCTCTTAAGTGACCTTGACACCTCAAAGGCGATGGGACCGGACAACATCTCCCCATGGGTCCTTAGAGAAGGAGCAGAGATGCTGTGCGTGCCTCTAACCACAATCTTCAACACATCCCTTGAAACTGGGCAACTACCTGAGAAATGGAAGACAGCTAATGTAGTCCCCATATTTAAGAAAGGAAACAGAAACGAGGCGCTAAACTACAGACCTGTGTCTCTGACATGTATTGTGTGCAAAGTCATGGAGAAGATTATCAGGAGGAGAGTGGTCGAACACCTGGAAAGGAACAAGATTATAAATGAAAACCAGCATGGGTTCATGGAAGGCAAATCCTGTATCACAAACCTCCTGGAGTTTTATGACAAGGTAACAGAAGTAAGACACGAGAGAGAGGGGTGGGTAGATTGCGTTTTCCTAGACTGCAGGAAGGCCTTTGACACAGTTCCCCACAAGAGATTAGTGCAGAAGCTGGAGGATCAGGCGCATGTAAAAGGGAGGGCACTGCAATGGATAAGGGAATACCTGACAGGGAGGCAGCAACGAGTCATGGTACGTGAAGAGGTATCACAGTGGGCGCCTGTTACGAGCGGGGTCCCACAGGGGTCAGTTCTAGGACCAGTGCTATTTTTGATATATGTGAACGACATGATGGAAGGAATAGACTCTGAAGTGTCCCTGTTCGCAGATGATGTGAAGTTGATGAGAAGAATTAAATCGGACGAGGATGAGGCAGGACTGCAAAGAGACCTGGACAGGCTGGATATGTGGTCCAGTAACTGGCTTATCGAATTCAATCCAGCCAAATGCAAAGTCATGAAGATTGGGGAGGGGCAAAGAAGACCGCAGACAGAGTATAGGCTAGGTGGACAAAGACTACAGACTTCACTCAGGGAGAAAGACCTTGGGGTGACCATAACACCGAACACATCACCGGAGGCACACATCAACCAAATAACTGCTGCAGCATACGGGCACCCGGCAAACCTGAGAATAGCATTCCGATACCTTAATAAGGAATCGTTCAAGACACTCTACACTGTGTATGTTAGGCCCAAACTAGAGTATGCAGCACCAGTCTGGAACCCACACCTGGTCAAGCACGGCAAGAAGTTAGAGAAAGTACAAAGGTTTGCAACAAGGCTAGTCCCAGAGCTCAAGGGAACGTCGTATGAGGAAAGGTTAAGGGAAATCGGGCTGACGACACTGGAGGACAGAAGGGTCAGGGGAGACATGATAACGACATACAAGATACTGTGGGGAATAGACAAGGTGGACAGAGATAGGATGTTCCAGAGAGGGGACACAGGGACAAGGGGTCACAACTGGAAGCTGAAGACTCAGACGAGTCACAGGGACTTTAGGAAGTATTTCTTCAGTTATAGAGTTGTCAGCAAGTGGAATAGCCTAGCAAGTGAAGTAGTGGAAGCAGGAACCATACATAGTTTTAAGAAGAGGTATGACAAAGCTCAGGAAGCAGAGAGAGGACCCAGTAGCGATCAGTGAAGAGGCAGGGCCAGGAGCCGAGTCCCGACTCCTGCAACCACAATTAGGTGAGTACAATTAGGTGAGTACACACACACACACACACACACTACTAACCTAACACACAGAATTACATAGGTTTCCCACTCTGAGGCAATCAGGATAGAACAAAAATGGGTTGCCAGAGAACAAGAAAAACCAAGGGACAGGAGGAGGAAACTGAAAAGGAAAATTGGGCAGCAGAGCTCGTAAAAAGGGAACATGAATGGGAAAAGAAACCAGAAGAACTTAGCATGAGAATGGAAGAGAGGATAGATATGGAAAGCAGGAAGTGGGAGGTGCAAGTCAAAGCAGCAGAGGCTAGGATACAGAGTTTAGAAGAGGAACTGAAAAATCTGAAACAGCCTAAAGAACTAAATAACATTTTGGGATTGACAACAGAGACTCCTACCTCAGTCACAAATAAGGGGACTGTAGGGAAAGAAGGAGCAAAACTGTATGTAGAAGCTCTATCAGAGGAGACTGTAGTAAATGAAAGAGCTAAGCTATATGTGGAGGCCCTAACAGACCACAGCAGAGCCCAGGGAAAGCCGAGAAGGGAAATTGACAGGCCACTGAGCCCAAGTACATTAGCTAGTGAAACTGAAGAAAGGAAAGCTGCAATGGAGGAAATCAAATTGAATGAGGGGATACACAGGGATATGCAGTGGGAGAATGAAAGGGTGAGGTCAGTCTTTGTGTATGGGCACCACGAAGTTGAAGGGGAAACATATGAAGCAAGAAAACAAGGGAAAAAAAAGCAATTGAAAGCATCATGAAAGCAATAGGAGAAGACGACATGACCCAGCTGGAAAATTTTCGGAGAATAGGGGGTTTGTAAAAAAAAGAACCCAGCCAGTGAAAGTGACCTTCAAGGCAGAATTGACTCAGAACAGGATCCTGCAGGAGATTAAGGGACATGCCGGCATACAGGAAGGTGTATCTCGACCACGACAGAACACAAGAAGAAAGGCAGAAACTGAGAGAGATGGTACAAAGGCGAAAGAAGGAAAGAGATGGGATGGAGAAGACAGACAGGAGATCCCAGACATAGGAAGAAGATCAAATACAGCCTCCCTCACAACTTCCTATAGAAGCCTCCCAACCAGGTCAACCCCAGTGCAACCAAGCACTCTAAACCAAAACACCTATGCCACATCCATTGCCCCCACCCACTGCATTACAAACTCCACCCCCACAGCAACCACCCATAGTTCCTTATCAGGTCTACCACTTCCCCAACCCCAATACACCTACCAGACCACAGTCTTAGAGAAGAAGTTTAAGGTGTGGTACAGAAATGCAGATGGAATAACAAATAAGTATGAGGAGTGGCACGAAAGAATCAAGGAGACATCCCCAATCATAATAGCACTCACAGAAACAAAACTCATTAGAATAATAACAGATTCAATCTTTTCATCAGGATATCAAATCCTCAGGAAAGACAGAGGGAGGAGAGGGGGAGGAGGAGTTGCACTGCTCATTAAAAACCAGTGGGGTTTTGAGAAAATGGAAGGAATGGATGGCACGGGCGAAAGGGACTGCTTAGTAGGAACAATCCAGTCTGAGGGACATAAGGTGATAATTGCAGTAATGTACAACCCACCACAGAACTGCAGGAGGCCAAGAGAAGAATACGATGAGAGCAACAGAGCAATGGTCGACACACTAGCCAAGGTGGCCAGGAGAGCACACATGTGGGGAGCAAAGTTACTAGTTATGGGTGATTTCAATCACAAGGAGATTGACTGGGAAAACCTGGAGCCCCATGGGGGTCCCGAAACATGGAGAGCCAAGATGATGCATGTGGTACTGGAAAACCTCATGCATCAACATGTTAGAGACACTACCAGAGAGAGAGGAGAGGATGAACAAGCAAGATTGGACCTTGTATTCACCTTGAGTAGTTCAGACATTGAGGATATCATGTATGAAAGGCCCCTGGGAGCTAGTGATCATGTGGTTCTGTGCTTCGACTACATAGTTGAGCTCCAAGTGGAGAGAGTAGCAGGAATAGGCTGGGAAAAACCAAACTACAAAAGGGGGAACTACTCAGGCATGAGGAACTTCCTTCAAGACATTCAGTGGGAGAGGGAACTGACAGGAAAACCAGTACAAGAAATGATGGACTATGTGGCAACAAAATGCAAGGAGGCAGAGTAAAGGTGTGTTCCCAAGGGAAACAGAAATAATGGGAAGAACAGAACGAGTCCTTGGTTCACCCAAAGGTGTAGGGAGGCAAAAACTAGGTGTACTAGAAAATGGAAAAGGTACAGAAGACAGAGAACTCAGGAAAACAAAGAGATTAGCAGAAGAGCCAGAAACGAATTTGCACAGATAAGAAGGGAGGCTCAGCGACAATATGAAAATGACATAGCATCGAAAGTCAAGACTGACCCGAAGCTGTTGTACAGCCACATCAGGAGGAAAACAACAGTCAAGGACCAGGTAATCAGACCGAGGAAGGGTGATGGGGAATTCACAAGAAACGACCGAGAGGTATGTCAGGAGCTCAACACGAGATTTAAAGAAGTATTTACAGCGGAAACCAGTAGGACTCCAGGAAATCAGAACAAGGGGGTACACCAGCAAGTGCTGGATGAGGTACATATAACCAAGGAGGAGGTGAAGAAGCTGCTATGCGAACCTGACACCTCAAAGGCGGTGGGACCAGACAACATCTCTCCATGGGTCCTAAAAGAGGGAGCAGAGATATTGTGTGTGCCATTAACAAAGATCTTCAACACATCATTTGAAACTGGGCAACTCCCTGAGGTATGGAAGATGGCAAATGTAGCCCAAATTTTTAAAAAGGGAGACAGACATGAGGCACTAAACTACAGACATGTATCACTAACGTGTATAGTATGCAAAGTCATGGAGAAGATCATCAGGAGGAAAGTGGTGGAGCACCTGGAAAGAAGCAAGTGCATAATTGACAACCAGCACGGTTTCAGGGAAGGAAAATCCTGTGTCACAAACCTACTAGAGTTTTATGACAAGGCGACAGAAGTAAGACAAGAGAGAGAGGGGTGGATCGGCTGCATTTTTTTGGACTGCAAGGCCTTCAACACAGTTCCTCACAAGACGTTACTGCAAAAGCTAGAGGATCAGGCACACATAACAGGAAAGGCACTGCAATGGATCAGAGAATACCTGACAGGGAGGCAACAATGAGTCATGGTACGTGACGAGGTGTCAGAGTGGGCGCCTGTGACAAGCAGGGTTCCACAGGGGTCAGTCCTAGGACCTGTGCTGTTCTTGGTATATGTGAACGACATAACGGAAGGGATAGACTCAGAAGTGTCCTTGTTTGCAGATGATGTGAAGTTAATGAGAAGAATCAAATCGGATGAGGATCAGGCAGGACTACAAAGAGACCTGGACAGGCTACAAGCCTGGTCCAGCAACTGGCTCCTTGAGTTTAACCCTGCCAAGTGCAAAGTCATGAAGATTGGGGAAGGGCAAAGAAGACCGCAGACACAGTATAGTTTAGATGGCCAAAGACTGCAAACCTCACTCAAAGAAAAAGATCTGGGGGTGAGTATAACACTGAGCATATCTCCTGAGGTGCACATCAATCAGATAACTGCTGCAGCATACGGGCGCCTGGCAAACCTACGGATAGCGTTCCGATACCTCAGTAAGGATTCGTTCAAGACTGCATACCATTTAGGTCAGGCCCATACTGGAGCATGCAGTGCCAGTTTGGAATCCACTCCTAGTCAAGCACGTCAAGAAATTAGAGAAAGTGCAAAGGTTTGCAACAAGACTAGTCCTAGAGCTACGGGGATTGTCCTACAAAGAAAGGTTGAGGGAAATCGGCCTGACGACACTGGAGGACCGGAGGGTCAAAGGAGACATGATAACTACTTATAAAATACTCTGCAGAATAGACAAGGTGGACAAAGACGGGATGTTCCAGAAATGGGACACAGAAACAAGAGGTCAAAATTGGAAGTTGAAGACTCAGATGAATCAAAGGGATGTTAGGAAGTATTTCTTCAGTCATAGAGTAGTCAGGCCATGGAATACCCTAGAAAGTGAAGTAGTGGAGGCGGGAACCATACATAGTTTTAAGGCAAGGTTTAATAAAGCTCATGGAGCAGGGAGAGAGAGGACCTAGTAGCAATCAGTGAAGAGGCAGGGCCAGGAGCTATGGATCGACCCCTGCAACCACAAATAGGTGAGTACACACACACACACACGTGTGCGCACGGTACACGGCAGCAGGGTAGTGTAGTTGGTCACAAGGCTGGGAGAATCTTAGTGTTTTTAGGACGTGCTTTAGCTGCTAGCAGCAACCAGTGGTAGTGACAACATCAGTGAACGACCCTACAAGTGATAACCAAAGTTATTAGTTAAAAAAAAAAAAGGCGAGAGGAAGCCTGAAATTAAACAAAATTTCAAAGTGCCAATTCATTAGGGGCCTAGTAGGCACCCGTAGCCACACAGTTACAAATATACAAAGAACAAAGCGAGTGTGAAAGTAGGTGGTCAAGAATTACAAGAGGTTGGTTAACAAGTGAAATGTGGGGTAGCATACAGTGAGAGTGAAAAAGTTAACAAGAAAAGGAAGAAAAGAGAAAATACGTATATAACTAGGGAAGGTGGCAGGAGTAGGCCTCCTTGAAGTGGTGACGTCATAGCAGGTTGTGTGCCATTATAAATAAGAAATGTAACTTACAAAATGTGAAGTGTACTTCACCAAAAGTGAAAAGTGAAAACACTTGAGGAGCAGGTGCAGTACGAGCATAAATGGATATAACTATCACGGGTGAAGGATTTTCAAAAAAGTCTTAGAAGGCCTACGTGTAAAACAAGGAAAATCAGCAACCGGCAACTTGTCCACCGCCCTACTGCCAAAGCAAGTTCCTCTCACCTATTGTGATTGCATGTTGTCAGAATTCTGGTCTCTGCACACTCCATCAAACACACACACTAGCACAAGCATCAGGCACTTGTAGAAGCTGAGTGAACATAAGAACATAAGAAAGAAGGAACACTGCAACAGGCCTACTGACCCATGCGGAGCAGGTCTATGCCCTCCCCCCCCGATTAGCCCAATGCCCACCCAGTCTGGTCACCTCCACTCAAGGAAGGAGCACGGCACCAGACCCAGCAGCACAAGGTAGTAAGCTCCAACTCACACCCACCCACAACCACTCATGTATTTATCTAACCTATTTTTAAAACTGCACAACGTTTTAGCCTCAATAACTGTACTCGGGAGTTTGTTCCACTCATCCATTACCAAACCAGTGCTTTCCTATATCCTTCCTGAATCTGAATTTTTCCAACTTGAAACCATTGCTGCGAGTCCTGTCTTGGCTGAAAATTTTCAGCACATTATTTACATCCCCTTTATTTATTCCTGTTTTCCATTTATACATCTCGATCATATCCCCCCTAATTCTACGCCTTTCGAGAGAGTGCAGATTCAGGGCCCTCAGTCTATCCTCATAGGGAAGATTTCTGATACATGGGATCATCTTTGTCATTCTCCTCTGTACGTTTTCCAGAACATTTATATCTATTCTGTAATACGGTGACCAGAACTGAGCAGCATAGTCTAAATGAGGCCTAACCAAGGATATATAGAGTTGAAGAGCAACCTGAGGACTTCTATTATTTATATTTCTTGATATGAAGCCAAGAATTCTGTTAGCTTTATTGCGAACACTGATGCACTATTTTCTTGGTTTTAGATTACTGCTAACCAGAACTCTTAAATCCTTTTTGCAATCAGTAGTATTAAGATCTACATTATTTAGTTTATATGTCGCATGGTTACTTTTTTTGTCTATAATGGTCGATAATCCAAATGAATTCTTTATGAAGGAAACCCAAAATTTGGTCATCTAAAAAATCTCAGATATTGTCCTAACTCCACAAGACTTTGAAAAGGCAATAAATGACATTCCCATGTACTCTTCCCCAAGCCCAGACTCATGGAACTCCATGTTCATCAAGGACTACAAGAAGCCCCTATCGCGTGCATTCAGCATTCTGTGGAGAGGGAGCATGGGCACAGGGGTCATCCCACACACACTAAAAACAACAGACATAGCCCCACTCCACAAAGGTGGCAGTAAAGCAATTGCAAAGAACTACAGACCGATACCACTAACATCCCATATCATAAAAATCTTTGAGAGGGTTCTAAGAAGCAAGATCGCCAACCGCCTAGATACCCATCAATTACACAACCCAGAGCAACACGGGTTTAGAGCAGATCGCTCCTGCCTGTCCCAGCTACTGGGCCACTATAACGAGGTCCTGGATGCTTTAAGGGATAAACAAAATACAGATGTAATATACACAGGCTTTGCAAAAGCTTTCGACAAGTGTAAACATGGTGTAATAGCACTCAAGATGCGTGATAAAGGAATAACAGGAAAAGTTGGTAAATGACAAATAGAACACAAAGAGTAATATTAAACAGAGTAAAGTCCCAGGCAGCCATGGTAAAAAGCTCTGTTCCACAAGGCACAGTACTCGCTCCCATTTTATTCCTCATCCTCATTTCTGACACAGAGATGTAAGCCATAACTCCGTGTCTTCCTTTGCGGATGACACCCGGATTACCATGGCAGTGACTTCCATCGAAGACACCGCGAGACTCCAAGCGGACATCAACCAAATCTTCGAATGGGCTACTCAAAACAATATGAAGTTCAACGAGGAGAAATTTCAACTACTCAGATATGGGAAAGTTGAGGAAATTAAAAACGTATCTGAGTATACGACAAATTCTAACCATACAATAGAACGAGAAAGTAATGTGAAGGACCTGGGAATGATAATGTCAGAGGATCTCGCCTTCAAAGACCACAACAATGTATTTACCTCATCTGCCAGGAAAATGATAGAATGGATAACGAGAACCTTCAAAACTAGGGACACCAAGCCCATGATCATTCTCTTCAAATCGCTTGTGCTCTCTAGGCTGGAATACTGCTGTACACTAACGGCTCACTTCAAGGCTGGCGACATTGCAGACCTGGAGAATGTACAAAGAACTTTCATGGCATGCATAAGTATGATAAGACATCTAAATTACTGGGAACGGTTGAAGGTCCTTGCTCTGCATTCCCTGGAACGCAGGCGAGAGAGATACATGTTAATATACATTTGGAAGGACCTGGAGCGACTGGTACTAAACCAGCACACGAAAATCACTCCCTATGAAAGCGATAGACTCGGCAGGAGATGCAACATTCCCCCGATGAAAAGCAAGGGTGCCACAAGTACACTGAGAGGCAACACAATAAGTGTCCTGGACCCAAGACTGTTCAACTGCCTCCCAGAATACATAAGGGGGATTACCAATATACCCCTGGTTGTCTTTAAGAAGGCACTGGGCAGGCACCTAAAGTCAGAACCTAACCAACCGGGCTGTGGTTCGTACATCAGCTTGTGTGCGGCCAGCAGTAACAGCCTGGTTGATCAGACCCTGATCCACTATGAGGCCTGGTCTCAGACCGAGCTGCGGGGGCGCTGTCCCTCGAAACCGTCTCCAGGTAAACTCCATGTAAGCTGCATCACTAATTCAATATTAAAGTTGTTAAAAAGAAATAAACTGGAAATTATTTAACGTGATTCATCTGGAAAACAATTCACAAGATTTTGAATTCATAATCATCCAATCTACATATCTGTCGTCGTTCAATTTTTTGTAACCGTTTTTAAATGAAGGAATGGCCACTTAGGATTTTGGAAATTATCCAAGCCCTCCCAGGATGCTGGGAATAAGCTGAACAATTTTAGCCATAGAAAACGTGAACATACCAATTGTTCCAGGAATTTGGTCCTCATTACCGTACACAAGTGTTGAATGATGCGTTGACGAGTATTAAGAGAAATATAATTGAAAAACTGGTAGATAAAAATCAGGCAACCTATTTAAGGCAGTCCATTAAGGATACCTAATAATACCCTAATACAAATATTAATAAAGAATAACTCATACAGGAATTATTTAATGTACTGTTTAGTGTGTACACAGACCTCTGTTTACTAACAAGTCTGTGACTCGCGTAATGATAATAACACGATTGCAAACAAATGATGGAATGGCTGAGACTTGAACCCCTGAGAAATGAGTCGTAAAACTCACAAGCCAGAGTGGCTAACACACTCACCTGTGAGATTTATGACTCATTTGGGACTTGTTCATATCCCACACCTGTTCGCTGATTTCCTTATGTGACATAACAAACTGAACAAATCAAGTGAGTAAAATATGAACTGGTAAGAGGGAGTAACTGCAGCATTTACTCATAGTAGCAAATTAATTTTGGGTGTGATTTATAGGCCCCCAAACCTTGATAGGGAGTGCAGTAAGCTGTTATGGGACGAAATTCATAAGGCATCTAGATAGGAAAATGTTGTATTAATGGGAGATTTTAACTTTAGACAAATTGATTAGAACAATATGACAGGAAAACTTGAGTCTAGTGACTTTCTTGATACGGTTCAGGATTACTTTTTAAAACAGTTTGTGACAGATCCAACTAGAGGAAACAATCTACTTGTATTGGTTCTTGCCAACAAAGAATCATTCATTAATAATCTTGAGGTTAATGATGAGCTTGGGGAAAGCGATCACAAATCTCTTAGTTTCAATATATCATGGAATTACCCAGATAACTGCAATCAAATCTCTGTCCCAGACTTTCGCTTGGCCAATTTCATGGGACTGAAAAATTACTTGGGTGGGCTAAATTGGGATGTCCTGACTATGGGTCAGGTAGGTGATCTTGGTTGTTAATATAACGTTTTTCAGAGCATAATTCTAGCTGTCCAGACAACTTTAGTTCTGAGTAGGTAAATTAGGTCTAACAAAAGTGATCCCAAATGGATGAACATTTGATTAAAACATCTCATTGGTCAAAAGAGAGGCATATATAGGCGTATCGAAAGAGGAGATGGGCAGTTAAGAAATCAATATATGCAATTAAAGAGAGAAATTAAAAAAAGGAATAAGAAAAGCTAAAAAGGATTATGAGGCTAAGGTCGCAAGGGATTCGAAGATTAACCCAAAAAAGGTTATTTCAGGTATACAGAAGTAAGATTAGGGACAAGATTGGCCCACTTAAGAGTAACTCAGGTCAGATCACTGATAGTGATAAAGATATGTGTGAAATTTTCAATACTTACTTCCTCTCAGTTTTTACCCAGGAAAATACTACCGAAATATCAGAAATAATAGAGTATGCAGAACAGGAAGATAATAAACTGTGCACGATTGCGGTAACTAGTGACATGGTCCTCAGACAAATAGAGAAACTAAAACCTAACAAATCCCCAGGTCCTGATGAACTGTTTGCAAGGGTGTTAAAGGAATGTAAAGAGGAAGTTAGCATACCTTTGGCTAATCTTTTCAACATATCACTACAAACTGGCATAGTGCCTGATAAGTGGAAAATGGCAAATGTAATACCTATTTACAAGGCAGGTGACAGGTCCTTGGCTTCGAACTATAGACCAATAATCCTTACCTCCATAGTGGGAAAAATTTATGGAATCAATAATTGCTGAAGCAATTCGTAGCCATCTTGAAAGGCATAAATTGACTAATGAATCTCAACACGGTTTTACAAAGGGGCGTTCCTGTCTTACGAATTTACTAACTTTCTTCACTAAGGTGTTTGAAGAGGTACATCATGGTAATGATTATGATATTGTGTATATGGACTTCAGTAAGGCTTTAGATAGAGTTCCACATCAGTGGCTAATGAGGAAACTTAAGGCACACGAAATAGGCGGAGAATTTTTTTCCTGGGCTGAGGCATAGTTGACAAATAGGCAGCAGAGAGTTTGCATAAATGGGGAAAAATCATAATGGGGGCACGTCACAAGCGGTGTTCCACAGGGGTCAGTGTTGGGCCCGTTGTTGTTCACAATCTACATAAACGAGATAGATGAGGGAATAAATAGCGACATAAGCAAATTTGCTGATGACACCAGAGCACTCCAGAATGATTTGAATAGACTGATGCAGTGGTCGGATAAGTGGCAGATGCAGTTTAATATAGACAAATGCAATATTCTAAATGTTGGACAGGAAAATAACCATGCCACATATAAACTCAGTTATGTAGATCTTAATATTACTGATTGCAAAAAGGAATTAGAAGTTTTGGTTAGCAGTAATTTAAAACCAAGACAACAGTGCATTAGTGTTCTCAATAAAGCTAACAGAATCCTTGGCTTCATAGCAAGAATTATAAATAATAGAAGCCCTCAGGTTGTTGTTCAACTCTATACATCCTTGGTTAGGCCTCATTTAGATTATGCTGCACAGTTTTGGTCACCGTATTACAGAATAGATATAAATGTACTAGAAAACGTACAAAGGAGGATGACAAACCAACCATACCCCCGGCCGGGATTGAACCCGCGGTCATAGAGTCTCAAATCCCGGCCGGGGGTATGGTTTATTTGCAATCGTGTCATTACGATTTCTTGAGTCATATCGTGAGGATGACAAAGTTGATCCCATGTATCAGAAATCTTCCCTATGAGGATAGACTGAGGGCCCTGAATCTGCACTCTCTAGAAAGGAGTAGAATTAGGGGGGGATATGATTGAGTTGTATAAATGGAAAATAGGAATTAATAAAGGGGATGTAAATAGCTTGCTAAAAATATTTAACATAGACAGGACTCGCAGCAATGGTTTAAATTGGAAAAATCCAGATTGAGGAAGGATACAGGAAAGCACTGGTTTGGTAATAGAGTTGTGGATGAGTGGAACAAACTCCCGAGTACCGTCAAAGAAGCTAAAACGTTGTGTAGTTCTTAAAAATAGGTTGGATAAATACATGAGTGGGCGTAGGTGAGTGTGAGTTGGACCTGACTAGCTTGTGCTACTAGGTCGGATGCCGGGCTCCTCCATTAAGTGACGTGTCTGACCTCACTAGGTCAGAATTGGGAGAATTGGACCTGCCTGGCATAGACCAGTAGGTCTGTTGCAGTGTTCCTTCTTATGTTCTTATACAAACAGTACATATCAAGTGTGAAAGATTCAGGCTGGAGCAAATACAAACTGTAACTACTAAGAATAAAACACAAATTACATAGGAGAGAGGAGCTTACGATGACGTAAGTGTATGACTTTGTAAATGGTCCAAATAGGACAGAAATGTCGTCATAAGTTCTTCTCTCCTCTGTGCGGGTAATTTTTATATTGTTCCAGTCAGAGCATTGTGCCGTTTTTCCGTTTACCAAGTATAAGATATGAGCAGGAAAGCAGGAGCAGTGATAGCAACTTGCAACCAACGCCAGTCCCTGATGAAGATAGCCAACACTCCAGTCATAACTTCACCAAGTGCAAGTGATATCAGAATGATGATCCCACAAAATGTACGCCATTTACCACCAATAAACTCTAGAGCTGAAAAAAAAGGAATAAAAAATTAATTATAGGTATTCATGAGCATTTCTGCCTTGAAACACTTTGCAATAAAACTTTTTCCAATGATTATGTGATCTTTTGCATAAATATTTAATAAGAAATCAGGAAAGTGTTTATATCTATTAAACTGTGTCCATATGAACCTTCATATGTTGAAGATTGAGACACTTATGCAGCATATGGGAATCTTTATTCAGGAAACGTTTCGCCACACAGTGGCTCCATCAGTCCAATACAAAGAGGAAGGCGTAAGGAGAGGAGGAGAATGAGGTAATCAGTCCCTCAACCTGGAGTCGATGTGTTCAGTCCATCAATCTTGTAGAATGTACATTCTACAAGATTGATGGACTGAACACATCGACTCCAGGTTGAGGGACTGATTACCTCATTCTCCTCCTCTCCTTACGCCTTCATCTTTGTATTGGACTGATGGAGCCACTGTGTGGCGAAACGTTTCCTGAATAAAGATTCCCGTATGCTGCATAAGTGTCTCAATCTTCAACTTGTCGGTTTTTCAAACCATTCATCACAACCTTTATATGTTTTAAAAAAGTATATTGCCAAAGGAGCAAAAGTATTGCGATAAACACAATTCTTCAATTATAATAAATTTAATTAGTTAATTTTTTTTAATTAAAAGAGACTCATAGGTTACGGTAAATTTTTATTGATTTAGCCCATGAATATATACACCGAGATATGCATATTTCTGTTTATGTATGTTGAGAATTTACTTTAATTCTGTCAGTAATTGTTAAAATATTTCTTGGATGATCGTAAACAGGTGATTTGCAGCCTTAATGACCCCTAGTGTAGTAGATTAGATTTAAATCCCCTTTAGCCAATGATTTAATAATAAACTTTCATTTATCAGTGTAAGAAACAATTAATATTATTTATGAAGATATTATATCACATTGTTTCCAGTCTGCTCTGTTATCAACATAGAACAAGTGACCTAAAATATAAAATGATATAAATGTAAATACTATACAATGGTTTCCTTCTTTAATAAACGGTGAATAAACTGCATCCAACAGACATTATATCAGATATGTTAATGTTATAATATCGTCATATTGTCTTATTTAAAGCACAATTCAAGAACATAATTGAACTACTTTTGCCCAGCCAACCTTATGAATAATAGGAGGGCTGAACCTTTAGACATTAAACAGTGTCTGGGGAACTGGAAGAACTCAGGTTCGACGTTTTCAATCAAGAGCCTCTTACCAGCATCAAGGACCTTCGTCTGAGAGCAAACAATGTTCAGTATAATGAAGAGTGGAGGAGCTGCGCCATAATAAATATCCTATGGATATCTGAAAGATGTTTACTTGAGTCACTCACATTTTGTTTAAAATAAATTCCTGGTATCTTACCATTTGGTTACCTAAAGAGAATAAGACTCACCAGCATAGCAATTATATTTTCAAGGTTTTCCTTCCTGTGAGTATCATCCAGTGGCTGGCTGGATGGCGAAACGTCTACGATAGGGATACCCGGGTGTTGCGCATGTGTCTTAATTTCATCTTGTCGGTATTATATACCATTCTTGTACTACTATTACTACTACTACCATCACCTCTTCCTGCCTATATATAGCCGTCCTGCTCCACTTCTGGTTAGTGTGACTTTGTCAATGGTCCAAGTCGGACCGAAACGTCGTCGTAATCTTCTCTCTTTTATGTGCGGGTTATTTGTGTATCGTTCCAGTCACGGTATTGTGCCTTTTTTGTTATTTAGTATCATCTACTCCGTCAACCGTGTATCATCCTCAGTCTCAAGATGCCTACCAGAGAGTACATTGGATGTTGAAAACTATGATGAAAGCCTTCTGATATAAGTATCCTAAAGACTGGGAATATTCATCCAACTTGGTATATATTTATTCACAACAGTGAGGTAAGCATGCGCTACACTTGATCACAATAGCAGTTTTTATAAATGTGGTGATGCACGTTGTCTCTCAGTGCACTCGTGGCGCCCCTGCTTTTCAATGAGGGAAATGTTGCATCTCCTGCCGAAACTTTTGCTCATAAGAAGTGATTTTCGTGTGCAAGTTTGGTCATGTGCATTTTATCGTGTATCTCTCTCGCCTGCGTTCCAAGGAATACAAATCAAGGGACTTCAACCGTTCCCAGTAATTTAGGCGCTTCATAGTACTTATGTGTGCCGTGAAAGTTCTTCGTACACTCTCCAGGTCAATAATTTCGCCTGCCTTGAAGGGGGTAGTTAGTGTACAGCAATATTATAGCCTGGAGAGAACAAGCGATTGGAAGAGAATCATCATGGGCTTGGCATCCCTAGTATTGAAGGTTCTCATTATCCATCGTATCATTTTTCTAGCAGATGCGGTATATACATTGTTGTGGTCTTTGAAGATGAGATCCTCTGTTATTATCACTCCCAGGTCGTTTACATTACTTTTTCGCTCTATTGTATGGTTAGAATTTGCTGTATACCCTGCTACAGTTTTAATTTCCTCAAGTTTTCCATATGTAAGTAGTTGAAATTTCTCTTCATTGAAATTCATATTGTTTTCAGCGGCCCACATGAAGATTTGGTTGATGTCCACTTGGATACTTGCAGTGTCTTCAGTGTCGTGGCAAGTCGGGTGTCATCCGCAAAGGATGTCAGATTAGAGGATGAGGAATAGGATGGGAGCGAGTACTGTGCCTAGTGGAACAAAGCTTTTCACCACAGCTGCCTCAGATTTTTCTCTGTTTACTATTACTGTGTATCTTCTATTTATTAGGAAGCTATAGATCCATCTTCCAACTTTTCTTTTTATTCCTTTATCACGCATTTTGTGCGCTATTACAACGTGGTTGCACTGGTCGTAGGCTTTCGCAAAGTCTGTGTATACTACATCACTACATCTACATTTTATTTATCCTCTACAGCATCCAGGACCTTGTCATAATGGTCCTGTAGTTGGCACAGGCAGGAGCGATCTGCTGTAAACCTGTGTTGCCCTGACTTGTGTAATTGATGGGTATCTTGCTTCTCAGAACGATTTCAAAGATTTTATGATATGGGATGTTAGTGCTATCGGTCTGTAGTTCTTTGCAACTGCTTTAGTGCCACCTTTGTAGAGTGGAGCTATGCCTGTTGTTTTAAGTGAGAGTGGGATGACCCCTGTGTCCATGCTCCCTCTCCTTAGAATGTTGAAGGCACGTGTTAGGGATTTCTTGTAGTTCTTGATGAACACGGAGTTCCACGAGTTTGGGCCTTGGGCAGAGTGCATGAGCATGTCATTTATTGCCTTTTCAAAGTCTTATGGTGTTAGGATGATATCAGAGATTATTGAGATGACCAAATTTTGGGTCTCGGTCATAAAGAATTCAGTTAGATTGTTTACCCTTAGTCTGGGTAATGGCTCAATGAGCATTGAATCATACTGGGACTTTAGTATCACACTTATTTCTTTGCTGTCATCTATGTAGGTCCCACCTCACCTAAGACGAGGCCCAATACTCGATGTTGTTTAACCCTTAGATTTGCATAGGAGAAGAAGGATTTTTTCCCAAACTTCCTTTGCGGCTGTTAGTTCTTCCTGAGATTCTTGTGTCATGTAAAATTCTTTAAGCTTAATTTCGATATTTGCTGCTTCTCTGATCAGTGACTCCCTTCGTATTTCAGATATATTGGCCCTTCTCATCAGCTCTGTGATTCTTCGCCTTCGTCCGTATAGGGAGCATGTCTCTCTTTCTAGTTTACATCTTCTTTTTCTTTTTCTTAATGGAATGTGCCTTGAGAAGACTTCAAGTACCACAGACTTAATTTTTCTAGGCAAGGGTTCGGATCCGTTTGTTTAGGATATCTTCCCAGCTTGTTTCATTAAGGGCATGATTGGCTTGTTCACATTGTATGTTTTTGTTATTGAAGCTGAATTTTGTTAAGACATCCTCATGACTGATCACATTTTGCTGGTCAGGAGCCCTGTGCATTAATATCTGTACCTCTATTATATTGTGATCTGAGTGTATTGTGTTCGATACCGTTATATTTTGTATCACTGCTAAAATATTATTTGCTACGCTCCTCCATTTTTGGTGTCTCATGTTGAAATCTCGCAGCAGCAAGATGTTTGGGGCAGGAGTTGGGAGATTTTCCAGACAATAGTCAATTTTCAAAACTGTTCCTGGAATTGATGGGAAGTTGCATCCGTAGGCTTGTATACAACCATAATGACAAAGTTTTTGTTTTCAATCCATACTGCCAAAACTTCAACTACATCATTTGAGGTGTTTAGTAGTTCTGATTATATGAAAGAGTCTGTGACGTACATGAAAACCTTTAAAAAGCAGTAACTAACTTCACTCTGCCGGCGTGAGATTGTCATATGACAGTCACCTGTCACATGACAGTCACCTGTCACATGACAGTCACCTGTCACATGACAGTCACAGTCAGTATTTATCAGATTTCACTCATTTTAGTCTTATTTCAAATCTAAAAACAGGGATTTATTTTAGTAATTGTTTTTAAATCTCTAGTACTGGGGATCAGATTAGTTTTGTACCCAGGAAGGCTTGGTCAAGGACTTGGACATAGAGGCATTGACCCTCAGAACAACATGCAGGTGACAGTAAGTGTTAAGAGAACCCAAGGTACATGGTACTTATCAATAGAGCACTGACTGCACTATCCTCTGCCCAGAATTAATGCAATTTATATCATATTCCGAGGAGCAACGTACATTTAAAGGACTTACCGTAGTAACTACCAGGTGCCTCTGACACCTCTAAAGTAGATTTCGGTATTCATTTTTCAGAATGTTTTTTATATATACAATATTTGTCATTTCGAATGCACAGTGCATCAAGAACCTTAGAATACATTATGCATTTAGTCACATTTAACCTGAATGGTGATGAATCATACCTAAATAGGAGTATTAGGTTTCCTGAGAATAGCTGGCAATTACTGCTGGCACTGCTCTGCTTTTTATCAAGTTTCAGCACCAGTGGTCAGGCTAACAACTTCTTGAATTATCTTCCAACAGGTGAAGCAGTATGACAGCTTCCTCAGTTTTATGAAGCTCACTGTTCAATTGACAGTTTATCAGTCACGTCTTCAATATTGAACAAGAAGTGGGAATCATCCTTTTACAGCCATCCCCTAAAGAGACACTGCTTTGTTTGTTATTCAACAAAATAAGAAACAGTTCCTTTGTATGACTGCATTATATTAGTGAGGAATGAATTAAACTATAGACTACAGGTACTAATTAAAATTTAATGCAATATTATTATCTGAATGTGGACCTGTGTATGAAGAACTTATTTGGGTTTAATTATCAAAGCAATTAGTACTGAAGAGAATATGTAGTCCAGTAATACTGAAAATTTGTTTTAGTCAAAAAAGCCAGAAAATGAGTAATTTTTTAACCCATTGCAAGTGAGTCCAAAACTCACAGGTCAGTATGAGTTTTAGCACTCACTTGCCATGGGTTCAAACCCCATCCGTTCTGTGATTTATTTGCAATAGTGATATGACGGTTTCGTGAGAAAATATAAGTTGCTAAAGGAAGGTAAAAAACGTTAATTTAAAAATATTTACATAACCAAAAATATTTACAAATTTAAAATTAGTACCATTGCGAGACTTCTCTTGAAGGGATGAAAAAGAAAAATAATAAATAATATAAAGTACTTACTCAAGACATATGTAACAACAACGAGGCCACAGCCACCAGCACCGGTAAAGAGCTGCATCAACAGGAACATGTAGTAGTTAGGAGACACTGCGCTTAAAACTCCACCAGCAACAAATACAAGTACTGACGTCAAGATTCCCTTTTTTCTTCCAAAGCGATCAGCTAAATCGCCAAAAACAATGGCTCCCACTAACATACCAGTCATGTACATTGATCCACCAAGAAGACGAAGCCAAGCTTTTTCACATGTTAAATCAAACTGTGGAAATAAAAAATATCAAACCATTAATTGTTAAGGATCGTATGGTCCAGTGGATTAGGGCGTCATGTGTTATTGCCCACCATGAGGCAGGTCAAAGCAGCATGGGCTCTAGTCCTTGACTTGTGCAGTGTTGTTGTTGATATATATATATATATATATATATATATATATATATATATATATATATATATATATATATATATATATATATATATATATATATATATATATATATATATATATATATATATATATATATATATATATAAAAACACTGCACTAGCCAAGGATTCGAACCCATGTTGTACTGGCCTGCCTCATGGTAAGCGAGAACCACTTGACGCTTCAAACCACAGGACCACCCAACCCTACAAGAATGGTGCAGCCAGCACACAGCTAGCTGTTGGGCCACCAACAGAGGGCATACGGATGTGTGAGAGCTTCTAAGCTAATTTTATTCTCATCCCTGTTTAGTGTACTAGCCTCATGAGCAGTATTTATATATTATTGTAACCATGTTGTTATTGATCAATACCACTCGTTCGTGGTTACAGTAATATATATATATATATATATATATATATATATATATATATATATATATATATATATATATATATATATATATATATATATATATATATATGTCGTGCCGAATAGGCAGAACTTGCGATTTTGGCTTAAATAGCAACGCTCATCTTGCCGTATAAGACAAGTGAAAATTTGTGTATGCAATAATTTCGCCAAAATCATTCTGAACCTAACGAAAAAAAATATATTTCACTGTGTTTGTTTAGTATTAAATTATTGTAAACAAATCTAAAATATATTTAGTTGGGTTAGGCTAAAATAAATTGTTCTTGTTATAATAAGGTTAGGTAAGTTTTCTAAGATTCTTTTGGTGCAAAATTAATTTTTTTTACATTAACATTAATAAAAAAAAATATATCTTTAAGCGTACAAGACAAAATTTCAGAAAGGACTTAATTTAAATGAGTTCTTGCTAATTGACCAGTTTTACATATTCGGCACGACATATATATATATATATATATATATATATATATATATATATATATATATATATATATATATATATATATATATATATATATATATATATATATATATATAATGTCGTGCCGAATATGTAAAACTGGTCAATAGCCAGGTAACAAATTCAAGATATTACGGCAATGATAAAAGGGCTCAAGTGAATACATTTAGAATATCTTAAATACTACTACTACTATTACTGCTACTACTACTACTAGTACTAATAATAATAATAATAATAATAAAGTTTATTACTACAAATACACGATACATGTATTACATAACTGGCTAACATCACTGACATATTTCATAGAAAGATCGTAGTTATGCAGAGCATTCAGGGCAACTTAGATTAATTTTGTTCCCCAGGATGCCACACTTAACAGCTAAGTGAACAGGTGCAGCAGGTGTAAGGTGACTAACACCCAGGTACCTACTTACTACTATGTGAACAGGTGCAGCAGGTGTAATGAAACAAGCCCAACATTTCAGTGCTGTCACTTTGGTTCCAGGACTAAGTGAAGTGACCAGGGTTCCAGGACTAAATGGAGTGACCAAGGTTCCAGGACTAAGTGGAGTGACCAAGGTTCCAGGACTAGGTGAAGTGACCAAGGTTCCAGGACTAGGTGGAGTGACCAAGGTTCCAGGACTAGGTGGAGTGACCAAGGTTCCAGGACTAGGTGAAGTGACCAAGGTTCCAGGACTAGGTGGAGTGACCAAGGTTCCAGGACTAGGTGGAGTGACCAAGGTTCCAGGACTAGGTGGAGTGACCAAGGTTCCAGGACTAGGTGAAGTGACCAAGGTTCCAGGACTAGGTGGAGTGACCATGGTTCCAGGACTAGGTGGAGTGACCAAGGTTCCAGGACTAGGTGGAGTGACCAAGGTTCCAGGACTAGTTGGAGTGACCAAGGTTCCAGGACTAGGTGGAGTGACCAAGGTTCCAGGACTAGGTGGAGTGATCAAGGTTCCAGGACTAGGTGGAGTGACCAAGGTTCCAGGACTAGGTGGAGTGACCAAGGTTCCAGGACTAGGTGAAGTGATCAAGGTTCCAGGACTAGGTGGAGTGATCAAGGTTCCAGGACTAGGTGGAGTGACCAAGGTTCCAGGACTAACATGTATCTCGTAAAGACGTCCTAAGTGTATGTATTTCTGTCTTCATAAACACTGTCAGCATTAATATACTTCTGTTTACATTTATATGGAAATTAGAAGGTTAAGCAAATATTTTATCTTACCACAAGATTTATTCTGGTAAATTAACTTGATACAGTAGATATCCAGGTAATAACAGAACGGGTGGGGCTTGAACCCATGGCAAGTGATTGGTAAAACTCAGAGGCCAGTGTGTTAACCACTCGGTCAGATTGGTTAATATTAACTACTATAACCGGTACTACCTTGAGTCTATCTGGAAGGTATTTCGGGGATCAACGCCCCCGCCGTCCGGTCCATGACCAGGCCTCATTGTTGCTCAGGGCCTGATCAACTAGGCTCTTACTGCCGGCTGCACGTAGTCCAGTGTATGAACCACACGCCCGGCTGATCCATCACTGACTTTAGGTATCTGTCCAGGTCCCTCTTAAAAGCAGCCATGGATCTATTGGTAATTCCCTTTATGTTTGGTGGGAAGCTGTTGAGCAGTCTTGGGCCCCTGACTCTTACTGCGTTTTCTCCTAGTGTACTAATGGGGCTCCCTACTATCGTAGGGAGTGATTTCTGTGAGCAGATTAGGGACCAGTCCCTCTTGACTTTTCTTAGATTATGATAAAATAGGAAAGAAGGAACACTGCAGTAGGCCTGTTGGCCCATACTAGGCAGGTCCTTCACCGATCCAACCCATTAACAGAATAATCTTTTTAACATATCACTACAAACTGGCATAGTGCCTGATAAGTGGAAAATGGCAAATGTAATACCTATTTACAAGGCAGGTGACAGGTCCTTGGCTTCGAACTATAGACCAATAAGCCTTACCTCCATAGTGGGAAAATTTATGGAATCAATAATTGCCGAAGCAATTCGTAGCCATCTTGACAGGCACAGATTGATTAATGATTCTCAACACGGTTTTACAAAGGAGCGTTCCAGTCTTACGAATTTACTAACTTTTTTCACTAAGGTGTTTGAGAGGATAGATCATGGTAATGAATATGATGGTATAAACCTTGGTAATAAATACCAACAAGTTGGTTTAGAAAGACACGTAAGCAAACAGTATGACATATTTATTAGAAAACGTTTCGGTCCTGGGACCTTGATCACTTCTAACATACAGAGGTAGAAAGACATTATATATATATAGGCGGAGAGTGAGGTGTGAGTGACGCACGTGACCTGAGGAATGTCATGTTGTGATGAGGACGGGTAGACGATGAAATCATGTGACTCCTGTGTTGTTGGGTTGGTGGTGCTTAAGTATCATGTGCCAATGTTTTTGAAATTTTGTAGTTTCCAGTGTTGCGTTCTATAGTGTCGGTGACGGCGATTAGTGAGGCTTCTAGGCACCGACGGCGTCTGAGGTCTGGTTCGGTGAGAACGAGTTGTGCCTCATTCCAGTTCATCAAATGCCCCGTGGAGTCTCTGTGGAGGACACAGGCGTACCTTACATCGTCTCTGTTAGAGGCATTTCGATGCTCATTCAGGCGGACTGCAAGATCTCTTCCTGTCTCGCCTACATATTTATTGGGACAGAACCCACAGGGGATAGTGTAGACGCCTGCTGTAGAAGTTAGAGGTGTGGGGCTGCGTTTCGTAGTGAGGTCTTTGATAGATGATGTGTTTATGGGTGGGAGGTACGAGAGTATTTATAGTGAGGTTCAGAATGCTGAGGTCAGGTGGAGAATGCTGCATCTGATGATTTACCGAGTGGGGTTATAGAGTAAAATCTTGGGTAGCTTGGAAGGGGGATTGGATAAGTATGTGAGAAGACCTTCTGCAGTGTTCTTCCATTCCTATGTTCTTACATGGGACAACGATGAAGAAGTTTCTTGGCAAGTGGTTCAGCTATGTTATAGAAGCCATTGTTCTGGTTGAAGTTGTTGAATATAGAGATAAGCGATGATTCCAGGATTCTTCGGTATTGAGTGTTGTCTTCTCTGGCGATAAGTTTTGAGTTTCTGTAATTTATTTAGTGGTTGTGTGAATTACGGTGTTGTACACAGGCATTCCTTGGATCGTCAGACCTGCTTGCGTATTGGTGTTCTGAAATACGTGTTTGGAGGTCTCTTGATGTTTCGCCCACGTATTTCAGAACACCACTACGCAAGCAGGTTTGACGACCCAATGAATGCCTATATACAACACCGTAATTCACACAACCATTTAATAAACTACAGAAACTCAAGACTTATCGCCAGAGAAGACAACACTCAATACCGAAAAATCCTGGAATCATCGCTTATCTCTATATCCAACAACTTCAACCAGAACAGTGGCTTCATCAGTCCATTGATGGACTGACCACATCGACTCAAGGTTGAGGGACTGATTACCTCATTCTCCTCCTGTTCTTCACATTTCTTCTTTGTATGGACTGATGAAGCCACTGTGTGGCGAAACGTTTCCTCAATGAAGGTACCCAAGAGTTGCACATGTGTCTAATTTATCAACAGCTATCTGAAGCTGTTGTAGTTAATAGCAACCACCTACAGTCACTCATAAAACATTCATGGAAATCACCTTACAGCTTCACAAGCATCACCTTTGCCTAAACATACGAAGTGATGATGTAAAAGATTGCAAACTGATGGGCTACCAAACGGAGAAAAACCAGCTTGCAAAGAAATAACTTGTTAAAAACATCCATATCCATGGAATCAGAGGTATATGTTGGTGAGTGCCTTACCAAAGTAAGGCAAAACCTCCTTTATCAATTAAGAAAATTGCCCCACAACCAAAAAATCCATCAGTGCTTTGCGAGGGACTGTGAAATCGTAGTTAGGAAAGAACCCATTGGGAAAAGGTACTTCATCTTAATGGAATACGAACTAAAAAAATTCCAGAGTGAAGCTGGTTTAACTGACTCAGAATAAAGTTCAGTTTATACCCACGTCCACGAATAGTATTATGAACCACTCTGTAGCTGTTAAATACTGCCATAAAATTTGTTCCTTAAATTTTAATACCCTCATACTACTTTTGTGTCTCACTTTTGTATTCAATTACCACTCTACCTCATAGTTTTAATATCTGTTATTAATATCTGTTGTTTACCATCTTATTATCATATCACTCCTAAAATCCATTTAGTCTTTAATTTAAAACTGTGCTCATTTTATTTTGCTATCTGTTATTGCCAAATATTCCAATTTACAGTTTGTAAATATCTATTATTTACCATCTTACAATCTTATAATCATAGTACTGCAAAAACTCACATAATGTACGAATGGTATATAATACCGACAAGTTGAGATTAAGACACTTGTGCAACATCTGGGTATCTTTATTGTAGACGTTTCGCCATCCAGTGGCTTTATCAATACAAATTCTAGAACATAACTTGAAGACAAGTTATGTTCTAGAATTTGTATTGATAAAGCCACTGGATGGCGAAACGTCTACAATAAAGATACCCAGATGTTGCACAAGTGTCTTAATCTCAACTCAAATAATCTTTAAATTAGAACTGTGCACATATTATTCTATTATCTATTGTAAACAATTAAGTTAGCTTCAGTGCAATAACAAGTCATAGTCTAGTGCTACTTCATATTATAATTTTATCTTAATAGCTTATTTCTAGTTAATACTTTAGTTCATTTTAGCTTAATACATAGTCAACACTAAGTTCATTATGTTTATTAGTTCCTACACTCGACTTGACCATCTTACATTACCTATATACTTGTCCAAACATCCCTCTATTACAGATATCAGGACTGGAACTCAACACACTATACATGATATAAAGAATTACCATTTAACCTAAATGATGAATGATCATGTTGACCAGATCTAAACTTAGATAATCTAACACTCAATCAAAATTTAATGGAAAGCAACTGCCTTTATTACACAGCATGACAAGCCAGCATTGTCCTAAATGATGCTAAAAATATAACAGTTCTTGACTACAATATCAGGTCCCTAGGCAAACACTATGATGACCTCCTGGCATTCCTGAATTCCCTAAAGACTACCTTTTCCTGTATTATTCTTACTGAAACCTGGCTTAAGCAGGATACAACAGATATCTACTCACTACCAGGATACACAGCAATCCACAACTGCAGACCATACCAAGTTGGGTGTGGTATTGTATTCTATTACTCTAATGAACTATCTTGTTATAGCACCACTTGCTATAGTGATGAATATAGAAAATATATTTTTTACAGATTTTACTGTAAAAAACTTAAGACTCTTATAACAATTAGTGTCATTTACCGGATGCCTCACACAAACATCCCAAATATGCAATATGTTAAAGACACTAATAACAAACAACCAAATGAACAAACACCACCTTCTTTTAGCCGGAGCCTTCAACATCAACCTTGGCGTAACTGATTTCATCAACAATATGAACAACACACTTCTCATACCAACAATAACTAAACCAACCAGGCTGACTGAGACAAGCGCAACCATAATTGACCATATATGGACCAATATACTAGCCCCCCTTAAATCAGGGATAATCACAGACAGCACTACTGACCACTACCCAACCTTCCTCTTAACAATCATTAATAAACCACCACTGGAATACAACAGTTTCGTTTAGACTCAGTGACGAGGCCTCAGTAAGTAACTTGACAGCAGGGCTACGGACGGTTGACTGGCCTACAGAATTCTCCAATGCCAGTGGTATCAATGACTGGATAGACATATTTCTTGATAAATTACTTAGACTATACAACAAACATTGTCCTATAAAAACGAAACATATTACGAATAATCGGCTAGGTTGCCCATGGCTAACTAACAGCATACTAAGATCCTTTGATAAGAAACATCAATAAGAAAAGTAATATAAACAGGGCTTAATACACAAAGATATTATTAAACACTATGCATCAGTTCTCACCAAACTAATTAGAAAGGTCAAGCAACTGTACTATTCCAGCAGATTCACCGACACAAGAGGAGATATAAAAAAGACCTCGAGAACACTCTCTCAGATTCTGGGCACCCACAAACTGAAAAAAACTAGAGATATTGTCCTTACTAAACCAAATGAAACACCACTACAGCCTATTGACACAGTTAACAAAATACATGGATTCTCAACCATAGGATCAAATCTCGCCAGTAAAATCCCAAGTATAAACGCCCAAGCAAGTGATTACTTAGAGGGGGATTTCCCATCCTCCTTCTATCTTGCACCTACCGAGCCCACTGAAGTCACCTCGATTATCAAGTCACTTAAATATAAATCAGGGAATCTATCTCAAGTGCCACCATTATTGTACACGCGAACGACTCATGTCTTTTCGCCTTCTATTTCATTACTTTTTAACAAATCACTAGAAACTATCACTTTCCCGGCACCACTCAAGGCAGCAAGTGTTACACCAATACACAAAGGTGGTGACCCCCACAGATGTAAATAACTACAGGCCAATATCAAATTTACCGTTGCTATCCAAAATCTTCGAAAAACTCACGCACGAGATTATATTCATTTATAACAGCACAAAGCATACTCAACCCCTGCCAATTTGGCTTCAGAGAAAAAAGCATAAACGATGCAATTGTGAAAATGCTCGACCTGTTTTACACAGCACTAGAAAAAAAGGAATATCTATTAGAACTCTTTATTGACCTAAGGAAAGCTTTTAATACAGTAGGTCACGGCATCCTACTCCAGAAACTCGACCATTACGGTGTAAGAGGCCCTGCACTTATATATTTCAAATCCCACCATACTAACAGATATCAATATGTCTCCATTAAGAACACAACCTCATCAACACAACCACTTGTAATGGAGTGCCACAGGGAAGTGTTCTTGGTCCCCTGCTCTTCCAGTTATACATCAATGATCTTCCCAACGTATCACAACATCTGAAACCAATTCTCTTTGCTGACGACACGACTTATGTCATCTCCCACCCAAATCTTGCCTGGATGACTGCCAATAAATTTACACTTAACACTGACAAAACCTCCTATATTATGTTTGGTAACGGAGCAGGTGTTGCACAACTGAACATTAAGATTGACAACACTCTTACTGCTAAACATAATGAGGGCAAATTCCTGAGCCGACACCTCGACAGCAACCTGAAATTCAGCACCTATATCCAACACATAAAAAAAAGGACCCAAAACTGTTGGGATCCTGTCTAAGATACGTTTCTACGAACCACAATCAGCCCTACTCACACTATACTATTCACTCATCTATCCCTACCTCACATATGCCATTTGTGCCTGGGGATCAACAGCAACAACCCACCTAAAGTCAATAATAACCCAACAAAAAACCGCAGAAAGAATTATCATGCAATCTCGAACTAGGCAACATACACCCCTACTCTTCAAAGACCTAAACTCATTGTCAGAACATCCACACTTACTACTGTTCAGACTACATTTACAGAACCATAAATTCCAATATTAACCCTGAACTAAAACACTTTCTTGATAGTTGTGGCAGGACCCACAGGCACAATACCAGACACAAAAATCTCTATGACATTCCCCATGTCCGGCTAAATCTATACAAAAATTCAATGTAGTACATGAAAGAGCGTAAAATCTGGAACTCGCTTCCTGAAAACTCTAGAACTGCAGACTCAACCACCGTTTTCAAAACTACCGCTGAAAGAATCTTATCTCCCTAACTACATGAAAACCATCTATACTACTACATGTATAATGCAAACATCCAAAACAAAATAGACTTACTCTCGATATCTGTGATTCTTCTTAATTTACACTTACATTCACCCAAATGACTGCAAACATAAAATTCCGAACATAGCTATTGCCTAATAAATCTAAAGCTAGTCATAAGTTGCCTGAGATACTCCAGTATTAGAGCTTTAATGGAAACTGTGTATCATGCCAAGACAAAACCATTCTCATTACTAAATTTACAGATTCTAATATCTATTTGTAAATCTACTTATTCACTACAGTTATCTAACTTTAACATCGGTATACTCCATAACCTGTGTCAATATAGAGTAAGAATTAGCATTAGTCTGCCCGAAATGCCTAGGCATGCTAGTGACCTTTATAATTCATATTTTATATGTAAACCACAAATTGTAATTAATATTCTATAATATGTAAACCCCACATTGTAATCTTCAGAGAGAAATAAACATTTCAATTTCAATGGGTGAGCAGGAACAGCCTGAGTGTTTGAGGTGAGTGCGCTAGCGATCCAGCTACGGGACACCGCACTATTACTTACGCGAGTCGTAATACACAGTAAAACACAACTAAGCATATTCATCTACAACAATAAGAAAAAATGTATTAATTCTACAAAACAAATACAGCAAACACTCACAAACCTGAGTGACAGTAGTTGCAGAGAACAATGATGTGTCATAAACCCACTGTGAGCAAGATGAAGTTGAGTTGGAAAATACGTCTGGTTGACATTGGTCAGTAATGTTGTTCTTGAGTGTCCAGACATGACACTGGTCACCCTCTGGGATGGCCCACTCAGTAAAGTTCTCCTCGTAATGGGTACTGTTGTCATCACAATTTGGCACCACACATCTGGGAAAATAGTCATTTATTAATTAAATATGGCAATGAAATAAATACCGGCATGCTATACATAAATGTAATATTCTCTATCTTTTCAAATAATATTTGCAGAATTATGGAAAGTTAGAATTCTAAAAACTACAGTGTACAAGTAACCAGCTCACTGAAAAGAGAAGCTTATTACGACATTTCAGTCAGACCTGGACCATTTACAAATCACACGATGGTTGTTATTTGATTGATTTGTCAAGAGCTGCGTCCTGACACAGGTCTTAATTCTAAGATGACCCGTCTGAGGTTCTCGGAGATGTTCATTTAATTCAGCTGTTATGTGGCCGCTATCAGGGTCTTGTAATCCCTGTGCGTTTTACAGCAAAACATTTTATGTACTACATTGGAGTGAGTACTCAGCTCCCCCCATCCATCAGTGTCTCTGGGCTCTATGTTGGATGGTCAGGTAAATTTACAAATAAACCAAAGATTCTGCTTTGTTCGTCATGTATATATATTCACGAAGGTCTTTACAACAGTTCTGAATGTCTGTTTGTTTTCTTTTGAGCCTATCAGATCGCATATATCAGTGAATCACGTGATTTTCGATGATGGCTCTGGGGCAACACAGGATGGCTTGCTCTGTTCCCCCTGGCTACAGTGCTCTTCCTTGGAGACTGCTGCGGTGTTACAGATAACACATTGGCTGTAGTCTGTTCCTGCATCATGGTGCCCGTTGGCTGCCGTTGTTGGGTGGAAGGTCAGGCAGAAGTATCAAATGATAAATGAGCAAGGGCGTAACCCCGTCGTTGATGCTTCCTCAGTTTCCTTCATCGCTGTGGCTGGGGAAGTGGCCCTGGATTCCGTGTTACTGTAGTTTCCTCTGGACGATGCTGCTGCTCAGTGGTGACGGCTTCACATTACAATGGAGGCTGAATAACCGGGGTTTTCCATACTGTCGTGGCGCAGCGAAGCCTCTAAGGGCTGGTATGATGATTTTTGTCACAGTTTGAACCCCGAGGTTCGGTAGCTGCACCTCTCTTCAGTTTACCCAAGCAGCCTTTAATCAGGTGAGATCCGCTACACATGCCACGTATTTCCTTAAACTGACATCCGGAGCTGAGATGGTTGTGCCTCTGGAACCTGAAACACATTATAGGTCTGTTTTGTATGTCCTAACCTGGTATTTTTCACGGCAACCGAGAGCCGTTTGAGCTGTGAGACGTACTATTTATTGTTTAATTAAGACCTGCCTCCTAGGTACGTTGTTGTCCTTCTTGGTTCGGAGTCGCTCAACATTCAGGAAGTTTTTGTAACTGTGGATTGCATCGAGAGGCATGTCTAGTGGATCACGCATTAGCACGTCTTTTGTTACTCGATCAATAGATTTTAGTTCTCTTGGTTCAACTGGTGATTCGAAGCTTTTCACCTTCTGCAATACCTCATAGGAAGTGAGAATAAACTCCTCTTTCAGATTAGGGGACACTGATATCTTCAGGTCATATTTCCCCTAGAAGTGAATTATAGAAGTATACGGGGTGTCGGGGTGTTCTTTTTTAATCAACGTAAATTTGGTGCTTGCTGATGGTTTGACTTGCACAATCTGAGGCAAGAAAACAGGTTCCTGCCTATCAAGCTTATCCATCCAGTATATCTGTGGATGGGATGAACATTTCCTCATCTGCCCAGCTGCTGTCGCTTACCTCACTGTCCCATGAGTCCAGGGATTGATCTAGCAGCTTTTTCACCAGAACTGTACCAAACATCGCGTTCTCTTCCTTTCAGAAGATGCCATGTGCATCTGTGTCAGAGAACTGAAGCCGCAGCTGCGTTGATGCCTATACATATATATATATATATATATATATATATATATATATATATATATATATATATATATATATATATATATATATATATATATATATATATATATAAGATTCTTTTGGTGCAATATTAAAAATTTTTACATTAATATTAATGAAAAAAAAATATATCTTTCAACGTATAAGAGAAAATTTCAGAAAGGACTTAATTTTAAATGAGCTTTTGCTAATTGAACAGTTTCACATATTCGGCACGATATATATATATATATATATATATATATATATATATATATATATATATATATATATATATATATATATATATAAATATATATATACATTTTTTTTTATTATTATCACACTGGCCGATTCCCACCAAGGCAGGGTGGCCCGAAAAAGAAAAACTTTCACCATCATTCACTCCATCACTGTCTTGCCAGAAGGGTGCTTTACACTACAGTTTTTAAACTGCAACATTAACACCCCTCCTTCAGAGTGCAGGCACTGTACTTCCCATCTCCAGGACTCAAGTCCGGCCTGCCGGTTTCCCTGAACCCCTTCATAAATGTTACTTTGCTCACACTCCAACAGCACGTCAAGTATTAAAAACCATTTGTCTCCATTCACTCCTATCAAACACGCTCACGCATGCCTGCTGGAAGTCCAAGCCCCTCGCACACAAAACCTCCTTTACCCCCTCTCTCCAACCTTTCCTAGGCCGAACCCTACCCCGTCTTCCTTCCACTACAGACTGATACACTCTTGAAGTCATTCTGTTTCGCTCCATTCTCTCTACATGTCCGAACCACCTCAACAACCCTTCCTCAGCCCTCTGGACAACAGTTTTGGTAATCCCGCACCTCCTCCTAACTTCCAAACTACGAATTCTCTGCATTATATTCACACCACACATTGCTCTCAGACATGACATCACCACTGCCTCCAGCCTTCTCCTCGCTGCAACATTCATCACCCATGCTTCACACCCATATAAGAGCGTTGGTAAAACTATACTCTCATACATTCCCCTCTTTGCCTCCAAGGACAAAGTTCTTTGTCTCCACAGACTCCTAAGTGCACCAATCACTCTTTTCCCCTCATCAATTCTATGATTCACCTCATCTTTCATAGACCCATCCGCTGACACTTCCACTCCCAAATATCTGAATACATTCACGTCCTCCATACTCTCTCCC
Organism: Cherax quadricarinatus; assembly: GCF_038502225.1. Taxonomy (NCBI): domain Eukaryota; kingdom Metazoa; phylum Arthropoda; class Malacostraca; order Decapoda; family Parastacidae; genus Cherax; species Cherax quadricarinatus. The sequence goes on from NC_091360.1 coordinate 13,181,974, forward strand.
TCCAATCTGATATTCAATCTTTCATCACCTAATCTTTTTGTTATCCTCATAACCTTACTCTTTCCTGTATTCACCTTTAATTTTCTTCTTTTGCACACCCTACCAAATTCATCCACCAATCTCTGCAACTTCTCTTCAGAATCTCCCAAGAGCACAGTGTCATCAGCAAAGAGCAGCTGTGACAACTCCCACTTTGTGTGTGATTCTTTATCTTTTAACTCCACGCCTCTTGCCAAGACCCTCGCATTTACTTCTCTTACAACCCCATCTATAAATATATTAAACAACCACGGTGACATCACACATCCTTGTCTAAGGCCTACTTTTACTGGGAAATAATTTCTCTCTTTCCTACATACTCTAACTTGAGCCTCACTATCCTCGAAAAAAACTCTTCACTGCTTTCAGTAACCTACCTCCTACACCATACACCTGCAACATCTGCCACATTGCCCCCCTATCCACCCTGTCATACGCCTTTTCCAAATCCATAAATGCCACAAAGACCTCTTTAGCCTTATCTAAATGCTGTTCACTTATATGTTTCACTGTAAACACCTGGTCCACACACCCACTACCTTTCCTAAAGCCTCCTTGTTCATCTGCTATCCTATTCTCCGTCTTACTCTTAATTCTTTCAATAATAACTCTACCATACACTTTACCAGGTATACTCAGCAGACTTATCCCCCTATAATTTTTGCACTCTCTTTTATCCCCTTTGCCTTTATACAAAGGAACTATGCATGCTCTCTGCCAATCCCTAGGTACCTTACCCTCTTCCATACATTTATTAAATAATTGCACCAACCACTCCAAAACTATATCCCCACCTGCTTTTAACATTTCTATCTTTATCCCATCAATCCCGGCTGCCTTACTCCCTTTCATTTTACCTACTGCCTCACGAACTTCCCCCACACTCACAACTGGCTCTTCCTCACTCCTACAAGATGTTATTCCTCCTTGTCCTATACACGAAATCACAGCTTCCCTATCTTCATGAACATTTAACAATTCCTCAAAATATTCCCCCCATCTTCCCAATACCTCTAACTCTCCATTTAATAACTCTCCTCTCCTATTTTTAACTGACGAATCCATTTGTTCTCTAGGCTTTCTTAACTTGTTAATCTCACTCCAAAACTTTTTCTTATTTTCAACAAAATTTGTTGATAACATCTCACCCACTCTCTCATTTGCTCTCTTTTTACATTGCTTCACCACTCCCTTAACCTCTCTCTTTTTCTCCATATACTCTTCCCTCCTTGCATCACTTCTACTTTGTAAAAACTTCTCATATGCTAACTTTTTCTCCCTTACTACTCTCTTTACATCATCATTCCACCAATCGCTCCTCTTCCCTCCCGCACCCACTTTCCTGTAACCAAAAATTTCTGCTGAACACTCTAACACTACATTTTTAAATCTACCCCATACCTCTTTGACCCCATTGCCTATGCTTCCTCATAGCCTATGCCTATGCCTCCTCTTTTAGTTCATAAACCTTCACCTCTCACTTCCCTGATGATTCTATTTTCCTTGTATCCCATCTACCTTTTACTCTCAGTGTAGCTACAACTAAAAGGTGATCTGATATATCTGTGGCCCCTCTATGAACATGTACATCCTGAAATCTACTCAACAGTCTACTATCTACCAATACATAATCTAACAAACTACTGTCATTTCGCCCTACATCATATCTTGTATACTTATCTATCCTCTTTTTCTTAAAATATGTATTACCTATAACTAATCTCCTTTCTAAGCAAAGATCAATCAAAGGGCTCCCATTATCATTTACACCTGGCACCCCAAACTTACCTACCACACCCTCTCTAAAAGTTTGTCCTACTTTAGCATTCAGGTCCCCTACCACAATTATTCTCTCACTTGGTTCAAAGGTTCGTATACATTCACTTAACATCTCCCAAAATCTCTCTCTCTCCTCTACATTCCTCTCTTCTCCAGGTGCATACACGCTTATTATGACTAACTTTTCGCATCTAACCTTTGCTTTAATCCACATAATCCTTGAATTTACACATTCATATTCTCTTTTCTCCTTCCATAACTGATCCTTCAACATTATTGCTACCCCTTCCTTAACTCTAACTCTCTCAGATACTCCAGATTTAATATATATATATATATATATATATATATATATATATATATATATATATATATATATATATATATATATATATATATATATATATATATATATATATGTATACATATATATGTCGTGCCGAATATGTAAAACTGGTCAATTAGCAAGAACGCATTTAAAATTAAGTCCTTTCTAAAATTTTCTCTTCTACATTTAAAGATATATTTTTTTCATTAATGTTGATGTAAAAAATCATAATTTTGCACCAAAAGGAACTTAGAAAACTTACCTAACCTTATTACAACAAGAACAATTTATTTTAGCCTAACCCAACTAAATATATTTTAGATTTGTTTACAATAATTTAATACTAAACAAACACAGTGAAATATATTTTTTTCGTTAGGTTCAGAATGATTTTGGCGAAATTATTGCATACACAAATTTTCACTTGTCCTATATGGCAAGATGAGCGTTGCTATTTAAGCCAAGATGGCAAGTTCTGCCTATTCGACACGATATATATATATATATATATATATATATATATATATATATATATATATATATATATATATATATATATATATATATATATATATATATATATATATATATATATATATATATATATATATATATATATATATATATATATATATATATATATATATATATATATATATATATATATATATATATATATATATATATATATATATATTATAGGATGGGGTCCACCTCTGGTGTAAATTGTGGGACCCATAGCCTCGGAGAAGTGGATAAAAAGGCTTCAAGGAAGAATATTTGGATTTCTTCCTGAAGCCGTTTGAATATTCCACTTCCCCTGCAACCTCATCGTTTCATTCTTTTTTTTACCAATAGGAATATTTTATTACATAATATGGTACAGAAGCTTAAAGAGATGCATCGTTGACATAAAGGTGGCATATACCGTACATGTTGTTACGTGTGTATCACCGATTATAAGGCAAAAATCTCATCCAGCTCCTCAGAGCTGGGGCGTGTGCCCAAAATACAGCAGGCATTACCCCTTTGAACAGCCGCGCTGAGCCGCTGGAACAGAAAACTAGCTGCCCTGGGATCCCTAGTTACCCTGATGAGTCTTTTTCCCAGCTCCTTCAGGAATTTAGATCCATTCTTTCCCCATGAGCCAAGGGTCTCTGAGCCTATTGGAACAAACATATAGTGATGGGCAAGTTCTCCATATTTTCAAGACTTTTGGGACTCCCTGAAGCTGGCAGCTGCCCCTTCTTCCTCCCTGGTGTATTGGAGATAGGTATCAGCCAAGGTATAGTAGATGCACATGTATAGTCCCACACCACCTGCTTCCCGTCTGTCCAGGCTTGAAGGGTAATACCATCTGGACGCTTCTGGCTGCCATCAGATCTGCATAGCTGGGGTGGCTCCCTTACTGCTGGGCATCCGGCTGTTGTGAGGCTCCTCTTGATAAGGTTATTAACCTCCTCATGTCTTTCGATCTTTCCCTCGGATTTACGGCACACAAGACCATGGTGCCCGAATCGGTCTGCTGCTTCACTGCGACAAATACACCTGTGTTCGGCGAGAATAGGGGCAGCAAGTCGAAGGGCAACACCAATGCGGATGGTTTGTGGGTCGAGGAGTGTACCAAGGCTGGAGTTGGGAACAGCCAACAGAAAGTCCCCTGCGTGAGGGGCTCTCACTGCCAGGAGGCAGACTCTATCCTTCCCTGACACACTCTGAAGCATTGTTGAGGCTATATTTTCCACTATTGGACCATCTCAGTGCGACTGTTTATAGTTGTTGGGGGGAGCAGGTCTAGTTTCAAAGCCTGTTAGATTATTCCAGATCATGGCTCCGTCAATGAACTTTTGGTCCTGGACTCCAATCTTGTCCCTAAGATTGTTCAGGCAGAATCGCTGCTACTAGCCCTCTGGATGCAATACATGAGGACAGAAAAACAGGTAGCGCAATCTGTGATGACTTGCGGACACCAATGCCTCCTAGTCTGACTTGAAGTGTAGCTTAGTTCCACTGCCCGTCTTCTAGAGTAAGGTTAAGTACTTTCGTAAAAATCTGCCTCAGGATACTGTCATATTCGTGCTGTACAGGGTTATCATATGAAGGTGCACATCTTAGGAAATATGTCAACCTGGGCAGACTCAAGCCCTTTGTGAAAAGGTACAAGGCATCGTGGGTGTCCAGATTGCCTATTCGTTGTTCCATTCTCCTTAACTCTTCCAATTTCTTCCTGAGAATTGTGTCAATAGCATTGCTTCCCAGAGGTGCTCCTAGCAAGACACTATTTGTGGGGGCAATGACTGCTGCTCCTGGTAGTTTTATCTCACTGCTTTTATCACTTGTTGACTGACTGAGATGATTTCACATTTGGATGGATTCAGGATGAGTCATATTTCCTGTTCTCCGTGTCATTACCTGTGTAAGATCATCTAGGAGGGACTCTTTTGTACCTGCTAGTGTGCCATCCTCTAGAAACCAGATGTTTATCTCACTGGTCAGTCTAACTGTGATTTCCCTAACTGCTATACAGAAGAGAAATGGTGCAAGAGGATCTCTTTGTTGGGCAACCTCCGATGATGTAATTTCATGCTCTCCAAGAGAAGCATTGATTCCTTGCTATATACCCAGCTGAAACTAAAGGGAAGAGACCAGGAAAATGTTCTTGTACTGCTGCTAATACCACGTCTCTTTTCAGGAGATTAAATGCATTCTTGAAATCTAATTTTACCACTGCATTGTCCTCAGGCAGGTTGTTGATATACGCCCTTGTTGCATGAACCGCTGCTTCACTTCCTTGAGAGACCCCAAAGCCAAGCTGGTTTGGTTGAAGTATCATGGCTGCCTGTGCACGAATACTTCGGACAGCAGCTTTGAATATGAGGCGGCATAACGTGTTGCCTATTGCAATTGGCCGAATTCCTCCATCCTTCTTTTTAAGTGCACAAAGTGTTGCACCAAAAAAGAAAGGACTAATTTCATCAGGAATCAGACCAGCCAAGGAATTGTTGACGAACCTTGTGATCTCTGAAAGCAGTGTCTCTGCAATTTCCCCAATAACTGGATTAACCATTTTCTTTAAATGCTGTGGCCTTATTCCAGTGTAACCCCCAGCAGAGCCAGATGGTAACGACATTATTGCTTTGTAAATGTCTGAGTTTTCCACAATCAATGGTTCCACAGTGGGGACAGAGGTGTTGGAACTGTTAGGGCCCCTGGTTTCAGTGGCAGGGTGCTTTCCTATAAGTGTTTCAGCCATGTCAGCATCCCTGGGAGCAACTGTATCTTCACTGGTAATAATTCTGATTGCCCCCACTGTGTTGCCCTCTTCAATTTTCTTGCTCACCTGGACTCTGACTTTTTCACTGTCAGTAGAGTGAGTGGGGGTCCTGCCTCTCCCTTTTTTGTGTTGACGGGGAAGGTGAATGAGGTTATCAGCTCTAGGAAAATCTCTTAAGGATTTAATTATCCTTGAGACCAGCCTCTTCATCTTCTTTCCGGCACAACTAAGCAGACATTGCCAAAAAGTAGCAAGTTGTGCCATGCCTTGATGGTTGGTGGAGCATTTAAGATAGTGGAACCATCGTTTACTTTTTTCAGGAGGTCTGCAAGTTTCCCAGCTGCGTGTGGACGGGCTGCTTTGGGAATATGTGTGAGTGTCCTGGCACCTGTTGCTTTAATTGCTTCCAAGATATTGTCTGATGAGATGAGATCTGTTGGAGTGGGTTCAGGTGCCTGAGGTGGCTCTGGATCATCACTTTCCACAGGAGGACATCCTGAACAAGGGCAACTACCTTGTTTGTGGAGGAAACCATTAGAGTTGAGACAACGAAGCTGTAAGCATGACCGACACTTGACTCTCCTAGTATTGCCAGCCGTGCCATTTCCCTGGCTGCATGCTTCCTCCTGGTTGGTATCCATCTGCTAGACTAGACAATAGGAGTGGAGTATGACATGCTGGGTGGGTATGGTGCGTGGAAGGTAGTGAACTTAACCGTGGTGGCCTGGTGGAGTTTGAGGGGCTGGTGAGGGGCTGGTGTAAGTAAGTTTATTCATGTATACACAAATACAGTTACATAGAATTATCATACATAGCAGCATATGTGTAGAGAACCTAGGATAACCCAAAAAAGTCAGACAGAGTGACTTATTTCCATTAGGGGTGGTGAGGGGCTGGGAGGGGAAGGGGAAAACTTCCCCTGGGAATTGGGTGGGGGAGGCGCTGGTATTTAGGTGGGGGAGGTGCAGGTTGTTGAGTGGGGTTATCCCGGGGAGTACAATATACATGGACTTGCACACTATATATTGTTCACACTGTCTTACAATACATACAACATTATTTGTTTCCCATGTACACTATGAACAATGTGGGTATATATATATATATATATATATATATATATATATATATATATATATATATATATATATATATATATATATATATATATATATATATATATATATATATATATATATATATATATATATATATATATATATATATATATATATATATTATTGTAACCATGAACGAGTGGTATTGATCAATAACAAAACTGCGCTAGCCAAGGATTCGAACCCATGTTGTACTGGCCTGCCTCGTGGTAAGCGAGAACGACATGACGCTTTAAACCACAGGACCACCCAACCTTACAAGAATGGTGCAGCCAGCACACAGCTACCTGTTGGGCCACCATCCGAGGACATACGGAGTTCTGGGAGTTTCTAAGCTAATTTCATTCTCATCCCTGTTTGGTGTAATATATATATATATATATATATATATATATATATATATATATATATATATATATATATATATATTAGGATATATATATTAGGATAGCAGATGAACAAGGAGGCTTTAGGAAAGGTAGGGGGTGTGTGGACCAGGTGTTTACAGTGAAACATATAAGTGAACAGTATTTAGATAAGGCTAAAGAGGTCTTTGTGGCATTTATGGATTTGGAAAAGGCGTATGACAGGGTGGATAGGGGGGCAATGTGGCAGATGTTGCAAGTGTATGGTGTAGGAGGTAGGTTACTGAAAGCAGTGAAGAGTTTTTACGAGGATAGTGAGGCTCAAGTTAGAGTATGTAGAAAAGAGGGAAATTTTTTCCCAGTAAAAGTAGGCCTTAGACAAGGATGTGTGATGTCACCGTGGTTGTTTAATATATTTATAGATGGGGTTGTAAGAGAAGTAAATGCGAGGGTCTTGGCAAGAGGCGTGGAGTTAAAAGATAAAGAATCACACACAGGGTGGGAGTTGTCACAGCTGCTCTTTGCTGATGCCACTGTGCTCTTGGGAGATTCTGAAGAGAAGCTGCAGAGATTGGTGGATGAATTTGGTAGGGTGTGCAAAAGAAGAAAATTAAAGGTGAATACAGGAAAGAGTAAGGTTATGAGGATAACAAAAAGATTAGGTGATGAAAGATTGAATATCAGATTGGAGGGAGAGAGTATGGAGGAGGTGAACGTATTCAGATATTTGAGAGTGGACGTGTCAGCGGATGGGTCTATGAAAGATGAGGTGAATCATAGAATTGATGAGGGAAAAAGAGTGAGTGGTGCACTTAGGAGTCTGTGGAGACAGAGAACTTTGTCCTTGGAGGCAAAGAGGGAAATGTATGAGAGTATAGTTTTACCAACGCTCTTATATGGGTGTGAAGCATGGGTGATGAATGTTGCAGCGAGGAGAAGGCTGGAGGCAGTGGAGATGTCATGTCTGAGGGCAATGTGTGGTGTGAATATAATGCAGAGAATTCGTAGTTTGGAAGTTAGGAGGAGGTGCGGGATTACCAAAACTGTTGTCCAGAGGGCTGAGGAAGGGTTGTTGAGGTGGTTCGGACATGTAGAGAGAATGGAGCGAAACAGAATAACTTCAAGAGTGTATCAGTCTGTAGTGGAAGGAAGGCGGGGTAGGGGTCGGCCTAGGAAGGGTTGGAGGGAGGGGGTAAAGGAGGTTTTGTGTGCGAGGGGCTTGGACTTCCAGCAGGCATGCGTGAGCGTGTTTGATAGGAGTGAATGGAGACAAATGGTTTTTAATACTTGACGTGCTGTTGGAGTGTGAGCAAAGTAACATTTATGAAGGGATTCAGGGAAACCGGCAGGCCGGACTTGAGTCCTGGAGATGGGAAGTACAATGCCTGCACTCTGAAGGAGGGGTGTTAATGTTGCAGTTTAAAAACTGTAGTGTAAAGCACCCTTCTGGCAAGACAGTGATGGAGTGAATGATGGTGAAAGTTTTTCTTTTTCGGGCCACCCTGCCTTGGTGGGAATCGGCCAGTGTGATAATAAAAAAAATAATAAAAATATATATATATATTATATATTATATATATATTATATTATATATATATTATATTATATATATATATTATATAAATATATATAAATATATATCTTTGTGTTTCTGCATTATTAAATTATTGTATACTTACTTACATTATATATAGTTGGATTAGGCTATTTTAAATTGCGCTTTTTACGTGAATAGAAAATAACCATGGGGAAAGAGTAGAACGATAGCTCTAGGCCTTTCGTGTTGTGTTGTAATCAGTACATCATCAGGAGCTTGCAAAGTTGCGATATTTGCATAATATATATATATATATATATATATATATATATATATATATATATATATATATATATATATATATATATATAGATGCAAAACAACCACTGTGAAAGAATAGAGAAATTCCAAGCGCTTTCGTGACTACCCACATTGTCAAGGAGCTATGAAAGTAATACATCAAAGGAAGGCAATTATAGGGCGAGGACCACACCTCACAGTCAACTCCCACAACAAAGAAACACCTGACGCGCGACAATACCGGACTCATAAGAAAAGAGGAACACTGCAGTAGGTCTGCTGGTCCAACTAGACAGGTCCTCACGACATCCCATTAACTAAATATTCTACCCAAGAAATAAGGTTTATTATTTGTCCAATGTATTATTAAATTCTTCTCAAATTTTATTAATTATAAATGAATCTAATTTATATAAACCAAGGGAAATATTCATATTATTTTCAAAACTGCTTTTTATGAAACAAGATTCAATTATATTTCTGTCAGTCATAGACTTGCTTGATACAACTTTCTCAACTTTTTGAAAATCATTTGGATGGTTAAAATCTCTCACATGAATAAAAAGAGCATTGGCATCTTGTCCAGTTCTAATGCTATATTTATGTTGCTTTAATCTAAGTTCGAGACTTTTACCAGTTTGACCGTAATAAACTTTATGGCAAATTTTACAAGGAATCTTATAGACACATCTGTCAGCATTTTGGGGGGAATTTTTTATCAAAAGTTTTTTTACTGTATCAAGATTTTTAAATACAACTTTAATATTAGAAGTCTTAAGAAGAGAAGGCATATCAGCCAAGTTTTCATGGTAAGGGAGAACCAACATATTTTTAGTTGAATAAGGTTGGTTGTCCCTTTTTGGATTGTAAAAAGTATTTCTTGCAATTTTAAATGATTTATCAATTACATTTCTTGGGTATTTCATATCATTGGCTATTTCATAAATTTTGGATATCTCTTCATCTATGAACTCTGGACTACAAATACGTAAAGCTCTCAAAAACATTGGTGAGAAACCAGACAGTTTGACTCTATCTTGATGGGAAGAATAATAGTGTACATAGGAACAGTTATTTGTAGGTTTTCTGTAAATTTTAAATTTGAATTCATTATTACTCTTAATAATTAAAACATCTAGAAAAGGCAATGAGTTATTTTCCTCAAACTCAACAGTAAAGTTTATAGAATGGGGTAAGCTATTCAATTTGCCAAGGAAATTGTGTATATCTACATTCTTGGGCATAAGACATAAAATATCATCAACATATCTGAACCATTTAGCTCTATTAGGGAGGATTGTGTTAAGCAATCTTGTTTCAAAAAATTCTTCATATAGGTTACTAAGAACAGGTGAAAGAGGATTTCCCATTGCCATACCAAATTTCTGAGTATAAAACTTATTATTAAATACAAATTTTGCATCATATAACATTAATGTTAAAAGCAACTTAGATTTAGTTGATAAATTAAGCTCAGTGACTGACTTCAATGATTTTAACATGGTTAGTTTTGATATTACTTCCTTATATATAAAAGTTCCTGTTGATGATTTATTAAGTTTCTTATCTGAGGAACTTGTTAACCCTTAAACTGTTCAAACATACATCTACAATTGCACGCGTAGCGCCCCGAACATAGATGAACGCTTTATTTTTTTATTCCTTCAAATTTGGCGTGATAGGCCTGAGTCTCCTAGCCACGAGAGAATGGGTCTGTGCCCAAAGTGTGCACAGAATGAAAAAATTCACTGACGCTGGGGTACCGCATGGTAGCACCAGTTATTTTCAGCTCCATCTTTGGTTAACATCATGGCAAACCCCTGTGAATTACTCACGCCTCGGCGTACTAACACTGCTATTCTCGGAAAGTGTAACAGAACGCGAGGTTAGTGAATTTGACACCGATATAGCCACTAATGTTCAATTATTTAGTGAAACTGTTGATGATAACCCAGATGACCCTCAGCCCATCACCTCTGGAGTGGCCAGTGTGGACAGTGTGGCCATACTAGACCCTCAGCCCAGTACTTCTGGGGTTGCTAGTGTTACTACTCTGCAAGAGGAAATTATCATTTTCCAAGCGTTATGGTGATGACGATTGTGAAAGTGATATAAGAGACGATGATGAAATCGATTTTATGCCCATAGAGAATTCGTCAAGTGACAGTGATTATCATTATTCCCCAGTGAAACGTACTTTTAGGCGTCGTAACTTGCGTTCAGGCAGTGTGCCATATGTAGTCGGTGGCAAGGGTCGTGGCACGTCACGATCCAAAACCCCAGCTAGTGAGAGTGATAGTGATCATGCAAAATAGCATGGGTCACCCCGATCCATAAAGGAGGAGACCAAACAGAGTTGAATAACTATAGGCCAATATCCAATTTACACCCTCTCTCAAAAATCTTTGAAAAATTAATTCATAAACGAATCTACTCCTACCTCATCTCCCATAACATTCTCAACCCCTGCCAATTTGGATTCAGGCCTAATAAAAATACTAATGATGCTATTATACACATGCTAGAACATATATACACTGCAATAGAGAAAAAAGAAGTCCCACTGGCGATCTTCATTGACTTACGTAAAGCTTTTGATACAGTTGACCATGACTTGCTCCACGTAAAATTGTCACACTATGGTATTAGAGGGCACTCCCTCAACTACCTCAAGTCTTACCTCAGCAACAGAAGCCAATATGTGTACGCAAATGGGGCAAGCTCTTCCGCACAACCAATTACAGTTGGTGTCCCACAGGGAAGTGTCCTTGGCCCTCTTCTCTTTCTCCTATACATAAATGACCTACCAAATGCTTCGCAATTACTCAAACCCACACTTTTTGCAGATGACACCACATACGTCTTCTCTCACCCGAGCCCAGTCACGCTAGCCAATACTGTAAACACCGAATTACAGAAAATATCTACCTGGATGAGGACTAACAAACTTACATTAAACATTGACAAAACCTACTTCATTCAGTTTGGTAGCAGAGCTACAGATGTACCTCTTAACATAACGATAAACGGATCACCTATCACAAAGCTAACAGAGGGAAAATTCTTAGGAATCCACCTCGATAATAGACTCAAATTTCATACACATATACAACAAATTTCTAAGAAAATTTCCAAGACTGTAGGCATACTATCGAAGATACGGTACTATGTTCCACAGTCAGCCCTCCTGGCCCTATATCACTCTCTTATTTACCCCTATCTCACCTATGGAATTTGTGCATGGGGCTCAACAACAACTAACCATCTCAGACCACTAATTACCCAACAAAAGGCTGCAGTTAGAATGATAACAAATTCTCACTACAGGCAGCACACTCCACCAATATTCAAAACACTCAACCTACTCACCATACAAAACATCCATACTTATTATTGCACTTATTACATACATAGAACACTTAACTCTGATATTAACCCTCCCCTGAAACATCTCCTTGCCAACCTCAACAGAACACATGACCATAATACAAGGCACAGATCACTCTTTGATGTTCCTCGTGTCCATCTCACGCTATGCAAAAACTCAATGCACATAAAAGGCCCTAAAATCTGGAATTCATTACCTGTAAATATAAAAGAAACACTACCTGTTTATAAATTCAAGTCTCTTCTCAAAGTTCACTTACTCACTCAAAACCAAATAAATACTGAATAAATGAACCTTATAAATTGTATATCCTAAATGTTACTCACAATTATATCACACAAATGTTAAACCTAACTTTATTTTTTTTTAAATACACTACCTGAATGAACAGCAATGCATGCAACCATATGACCTGTCTTTGTAATATTCATTTGTATTTAATAGTTATCTGTTTACAATAATGTTTTATCACTGATTTCATCATTGCTTAGTTAATCTTAAGTTAATTTTAAGCCAGCCCGTAATGCTATGCATATAAGTGGCTTTGGCATGCTGCTCTTACCTGTATTTTTTTGTACCTCTGTATGTATGCTAAAATTTATAAATAAATAAATAAATAAATGAAGATGAGTATGCTGGGATGGAGGAAGAGGAGGTTGGTGGCATGGTGCCTGGACCTCGTGGCGCAGTGGGTGGGGAGACAAAGGGCCGCCCGGCACCCTCTCAACCATATTCTACCTCCACTCCCTTCCCCCCTCCTGCTCCCCCACGCCCCATGCCACAGGTCCACCCTGCACCATCTGATCGCGAATGGAAATGGTCAGAAAGTACACCATTCACGCCACATCCTTTCAATTTTAATGCCAGTGGAAGTGGTATCATGCCACACTGCCCCATCACAAATGAGTCTACAGAGTTGGACTATTTTCAGCTATACTTTGATGAGCCAGTAATGAACCTGATTGTTACCCAGACTAACATGTACTACCGGTATACAATGGACCACATCGATGTTTCAGAATCGTCACGGCTGCGCAGGTGGAAAGATATAACTGTGGCTGAAATGTTTTTATTCCTTGGCACAATCATGCTTATGCCACACACCTATAAGAACAATATAGCACACTACTGGCCCACAGACCACTTCATCAGTACTCCAGTCTTCCCTGACCTCCCCTGCAACAGATTCACTCTGTTGCTGCGAATGTTGCACTTCTCAAACAGGAATACTCCAAACCGAAATGACCTCCTATACAAAATCAGGGAATTGTTTATGTATCTCAAGCAAAAATTCAGTGCCTACTTTTATCCATTCAAGAATATTGTTGTTGACGAGTCCTTGATTTTTTCAAGGGACGACTGTCATTCAAACAATATATACCAAGCAAACGTAATCGCTTTGGTATAAAGCTCTTTGTAATGTGTGACTGTGAGACTGGTCTTGTGTTCGATGTCATTATCTACACAGGGAAAAACACACTCGACGATACCAGGCGCATGTTGGGCATTTCTGGTGGTGATGTTCGCAAGATGATGCAGCCATACCTTGGCAAGGGCCATACATTGTTCACAGACAACTGGTATACAAGCCCTATGCTCGCTGATTTCCTACATGTGAACAATACTGATATATGTGGAACAGTGAGAAAAAGTAGAAAACACATGGCAAAGTTCACTGGAGAAAGTGTAGAGCAAGTGTTTCATGCCAATGACATCATGGCACTGACGTGGCATGACAAATGGGACGTGACATTGCTGTCAACCTTCCACAGAAACGAGATGGTACAAAGAGACAGGCTGAGCAAGTACAACAATGAACCAGTTGTAAAACCAGTTGCTGTCATCGACTATACGCGACTAGTGGACAAGTGTGACATGATGATAAGGTTTGTTGACTGTGTGAGCAGGAGTCGCAAGTGATAAATAAAAGTGTTTTTCCACCTTGTAGACATTGCAATGCTCAATGCCTTCAACATGTATGAAATAAAGACAGGGAAGCGACAGCGATATGCGGAATTCACCCTCAATGTTATCAAGTAGATAGCGAAAAAGTATGGTACCTCACCTATACCTGTCACTCCACAGCGACCTGTCACCCCACAACAGCGCCCTGTCACCCCACAACAGCGCCCTGTCACCCCACAACAGCGCCCTGTCACCCCACAACAGCGCCCTGTCACCCCACAACAGCGCCCTGTCACCCCACAACAGCGCCCTGTCACTCCACAAGAAGAGGGGGAAGTGCCCGACCGAATAATCCCTAGCTGTCACTGCTTGATACCATTACCATCTACTCCAAAGAAGAAGTACTCTCAGAAAAAGTGTGTTGTGTGTGTTTACACTACACAGCAACCCCAAATGCGAAAAGACACACGATACATGTGTCAGCAATGTGGGGTGGCACTCTGTATGAATCCTTGCTTCTTGGAGTATCATACAATGCTGAACTTTTAGAAACATAAATGGGACCTGTAAATACCTTGTATATATATATGTAAACAATAGTAAGTGATTGAACCAGGTGTACAAATTCATCTACCAGTGTGAATATGTGTTTGTGACAGTGTGATTACTAATTCAGTACCAAATATTTGTGTCTCAACAAGAATTGGCTATGAAATCAAAAGATCTGCACCAAAACATTATTATCATGACATGAAAACAACAAAAAATAGAAAAGAATGTTTATTGTTTCTGCAAGCGGCAGTGCTCCATGCTGCCGACACCTCATCATTTAGCAAGAATTTTGCGGGCTTATACCGCCAAGTACTGACCCTAAATTTTTTTTTGTCCTATAACATTTATAAAAATGCGCTCTTCATTAAAAAAAAAGAAAAAATCTTTTTATTTTTCAAAATATTCAGAGCGCTGCGTGGGTGAACGTAGATCTACGTTTGGACAGTTTAAGGGTTAATTACGATTTACCATTGCCAGTTCCTGCTATCATAAAACATATTAAACTTTGCATTGCTGATGCAAAAATTGTATTTAATGATATGTTTTATACTCAGAAATTTGGTATGGCAATGGGAAATCCTCTTTCACCTGTTCTTAGTAGCCTATACATGGAATTGTTTGAAACAAGATTGCTTAACACAATCCTACCTAACAGAGCTAAATGGTTCAGATATGTTGATGATATTTTGTGTCTTATGCCCAAGATTGTACATGTGCACCATTTCCTTGTTAAATTAAATAGCTTAGGCTATTCTATAAACTTTTCTGTTGAGCTTGATGAAAATAACTCATTCCCTTTTCAAGGTGTTTTAATTATTAAGGGTAATAACGAATTCAAATTTAAAATTTGCAGAAAACCTACAAATAACTTTTCTTATGTACACCATTATTTTTCACATCAAGACAGAGTTAAACTGAGTTAAACAGCAGCTAAAAGAAGAGCTTAGGCTTGCTAAGCTTGAGATATGGCGACTGATGGAGGAAAACAAGAGGATTAGAAGTAATCCTCCTGTTGTGAGTCCTCAGGTCAAGAGAGGAACCTAGTCAGTGGCCAGCCAACATGGAATGAAGCAAAAATCAAGAAGACTGTAGGAGTGGCGGAAACAGCGAGATCCAGAAGACTGCTGTAGAGACTTCCAACCCATTTTTGGTGTTACCAGACGAATGTGTGTTGTCTACTGGAAACGTCGCAGTGAGTACCAAGGAATCATTGGCAGAGGAGGGTGAGTCGACATCCCTTGAAACCCCAACGAAGACCATCGAAAACGTCGCTACAAACTCCACCAGTGAAGGTAAGAACATTGTTTTAATTGGGGACAGTCAAGTGAAATTTATGGATAAGGCATTTTGTCTTAGGGACAGGAAGAGGAGGCAGAGGGTATGTTTTCCTGGGGCTGGGATGGGGGATATTGTTAGCCATCTGGACGACATCATGAAAGGTAATGGGGGCAATTCTATTATCTGCCTCAGTGCGGGAGGCAATGATGTTGGTAGACGTAGGAGTGAAGACTTGATTAGCAGGTATAGGACATCAATAGAGATAATTAGAAAGAAGGGTGGGAACCCTGTGATATGTGGCAGTTTGCCCAGGAGAGGAGTTGGAAATGAATGGTTGTCCAGGGCAATTGGTGTCAACTGCTGGCTGGACAAACACTGTAAGGAAAATGCAGTGACATTCATAGACAACTGGGACCTCTTCTATGACAGAAATGACATGTATGCCAGGGATGGGGTTCACTTATCTAGGTTTGGGGTGGGAGCACTGGCCAACACAGTGGAGGGAGCTGTTAGGTCTTTAAAGTAGAAATAGATAATGGTATGGGTTTTCGTAGAAAATCAATGTATTCTGAGTGTAGTGATAGTGTGAATTTTAAGGAAACCAGTTATAGGAAGAATGAGGAAGAGTTATTGGTGAACATAGGAAAGCCAATGGCATTAGGTGATAAGGAGAGTAACAGGTATAGTGGAGGAACAGAAATCAGCAGGAAGAAAAAAGATAATGGAGGGTTTCTGAAAATATATTATACAAACAGTCGTAGTGCGAGAAATAAGATGGATGAATTGAGATTAGTTGCAAGTGCGGGTAACACTGATGTTTTTGCAATAACTGAGACATGGTTTAATATGAAAAATAGGGACATGCCTGCTGAATGTCACATTCAGGGTTTTAAATTGTTCCAAGTAGACAGAAATATCGGAAAGGGGGGTGGGGTGGCACTCTATGTCTGAGATCGTTTAAATTGTTACATAAAAACTGGTATAAAGTCCGAAACACATACTGAGTCTGTTTTGGTAGAATTTTCAGAGGGGCACGAAAAATTGATTTTAGTCGTGATATACCATCCCCCAAACATGGATAGAGACCAAGAAAGACTACTGTGGGAGGAATTTGTTAAGGCCACAAGGAACGATAACGTTGTAATTCTAGACTTTAACTTTAGTCAGATTGATTGGAATTTTTTGACAGGGAATTTAGAATCTAATGACTTTTTAGAAGTAGTTCAGGATTAATTTCTGAAGCAGTTTGTGACAGAACCTACAAGGGGTAATAGCCTGCTTGACTTAGTTCTGGCAAACAAGGAATCACTTGTTAATAATTTAGAAATTTCGGAGGAACTTGGCGCAAGTCACCACAAACCTTTAACATTGAATGGAAATATGATATTAGGGATAACTCAGTAACAGTCCCAGATTTTCGCTTAGCAGATTACAATGGGCTTAGAGAACACTTATCATCTGTTGACTGGGGTAACGAAGAAAGCTATCAATATGAGAGTTTTCTAAACACTATACATGCTGCCCGAAGAACATTTATCCCATGTAAAGAAATTAGATGGAATAGAAATGACTCAAAATGGATGAATAATAGGCTCAAATATCTTTTAGAACATAAAAAAAGAATTTATAGGCGCATTAAAAGAGGTGAGGGTCATCTTATTAATCAGTATATTGACATTAAGAGGGACATTAAAAAGAGGATAAGAAAAGCTAAACGGGACTATGAAATTAAAGTTGCTAGGGACTCGAAAACTAACCCAAAAAGGGTTTTCCAGGTTTATAGAACAAAAGTTAGAGATAAGATAGGTCCCCTTAAAAATAACTCTGGGCATCTTACTGGCAAGGAGAATGAAATATGCTCTATTCTTAATAATTATTTTCTCTCAGTTTTCACTCAGGAAGACACTAACAATATTCCAGTAATAAATTTTTATAGTGGGCCTGAAGACGATAAATTATGCAATATCATAGTCACTAGCGAAATAGTTATCTAACAGATAGACCGACTGAAGCAAAATAAATCCCCGGGCCCTGATGAAATTTTTTCAAGGGTTCGTAAAGTGTAAAATGGAACTTTTTGAACCATTGACGAATATTTTTAATATTTCTCTTCAAACAGGTGTAGTGTCTGATATGCGTTATTGCGGTCATCATTTCTACAAGCATTTTTGTGTTCTGCGATCCTAATGTCCAAAGATCTGGCAGAACACAAAAATGCTTGTAGAAATGATGACCGCAAAAACGCGTGTGTTCAAAATAGGGACGATGTTGGACACCTCATGAAATTCATTGAAGCTAATTGCTGTCAGTAACACTATAAAGCAAAAATCCGGTAGTTACAGTATCTCAAAATTACTAATCAACAGGATATTACCAATTCTGGAAACTGCTGTTACATGATGTCAGCAGGTCCCTCTCTAGCCATCCGTCTCACCTCCTTAGTTCCACTACTACTACTACTGCTACCACCTCTACCCACACGTCACTTCACCTGACTCCTGCCACTATATATACGCGTTTTCTTAGTTTCCTCTGTATTAGGACTGAAGAAGTCACTCGTGGCGAAACGTTTCCTTTAATAAATGTCCTGAACTGTACATAAGTGTCTTTTTCCACATCTTGTCGGTATCACCATACCTTTAAAAATATTTTGGTTCTTCCTTACCATGAAAACTTGGTTGATATGCCTTCTCTTCTTAAGACTTTTAATATCAAAGTTGTATTTAAAAATCTTGAAACAGTAAAAAAAAAAAAAACTTTTGATAAAGAATCCCCACAAAATGTTAACGGATGTGTCTATAAGAATCCTTATAAAATTTGTGATAAAGTTTATTAAGGTCAAACTGGTAAAAATATCGAATTAAGACTAAAACAACATAAATATAGCATTAGAACTGGACAAGATTCCAGTGCTCTAATTATTCATGTGAGAGATTTTAACCATCCAATTGTTTTTCAATGGTCGACAGGAATATAATTGAATTATTTTTCATAAAAAGCAGTTTTGAAAATAATATGAATATTTCCTTTGATTTATACAAATTAGATTCATTTATAATTAATAAAATTTGGGAAGAATTTGATAATACATTGGTCAAAAAATAAATCTTAATTCTTGGGTAGTGTACTCGAATTTGACAAATATTTTGTTAGTGGGACGTCGTGAAGGACCTGTCTAGGTGGACCAGCTGGCCTGCTGCAGTGTTCCTCCTTTCTTATGAGTCGGGTCTCATCGCACATCTATAACGAGTGTGTTTGGTGTTCTGGTAGCGGGGTTCAATGATAAACGTCTTCGGAGGGTACACAGGCTTGTGTGTTGTGTCCATGGCCCGGGAGGGGCCATGCCCACGAGGGAGAGAGGAGTGGACACTACTTCTTGACTGAGTGAAGAGTGTCGCCAGAGTGAGAGTGTGGCAAGGGCAGGCAGGCTGGCGTGCCCACCGAGAGGCCTGGCTACAGAGGGCAGCACCTTAGTGCCGCAAAATATGAACTAAGCTGGCAGACAGCATGGGCTGTCTGTGCAGACAGTACAGGCTGTCTGCATATGCTCGGCCACCTACCGCGCGTCGTCCCGACGCGACAGTACTGGTGGTAAAAAAATCTCGGTTTCTCTCTCATAGGAACAGGGCACAAAACACAAAATAAAAACATATATATACATATGGACATGGAAAAAAAACTTCCTACAGGGAGGGAAGAAAAAAACATGTGGGGTGTGCTAAACATCGTGGTCATAGGCAGTGAGTGTCGAAGGGCATCACTGCATGCCTTCCTGCTTCTGGACAGATACTGGAACACAGGAGACATCGCTGCGGCTGAACTGTGATGTAACAGGGTACGGTCTCCTCTGGAATGGTGAAGCAGCCATCGAAGGAGTCGCTGCAGGTTTTCACTCAACCTGGGGCACGACATGCTGATGCTCTCGAGTGAGGCGTCGACAAAACTCGGCAACTGGGCAGGACTTTTAGCAAGCGACTCAGGAGGACACTTCTCGACTGGTACTGTCGCTGGGCTGTCACTGACGGCGAGCGTAGAGCGAGTTGTGGAATGAGTCATGGCAGAGACTACTGGGCGAAACATCTGGGAGTCGTAACATCATACACCAGACTGCAGTGAGAGATCTAGCAGTCAAAGTGACATCTTCTTTGTGCAGGCTGCTCACTGAAGCTTGTGACACGAGGCTGACAGCGCCTGCCGACAGGGCTAACTGCGGCTTGACGAGTGTCACTCTCTGGGCAGTTGGAGTTATAGCAGAGGTTAGTCTAAGCATCCCCAGACTTGTTTCTCTACTTATAACTGCACTCTGAAGGTCTGGAGGTGAAGTGAAACAAATCTCGATAGGAATCATAGCAGGTACGATTCTGCAGAACATCTATGAGCGACGAGCATAAAAGCTTTCTGTACAAGGGGGCTCGGGCTCAAGAGCTGACTGATAACAACTGGCAAACGCACTGGTCACAAGGGTGACTTAGCACAGTGGTGCTACTCAGGTCTGGCTCAGACCTCACTGGACACACGGAAACTACACACCTGTGGTACATGCAGTACACTAACATGTGAGAACACTGATTGAGAGGAATTAATTAACACACAACATATATCTTCTCTCAATCTTCTCGACAATACTGAAATAATTACTGAACACTCGATGATGACATCATGTGATGTCAGGCGTGATGATGTCAGCAGCACTGTGACGTCAGCAGACATCTCGAAGTGACGTCAGGCAGACATCCTGAGGTGACATCAGCAGACATCGTGACGTCATGAAGTCGGGCAGAATCGTCGGTGACTTCAATGTGATGCAGGCAGCAGAACACAGCATGAGGCCTGGGACATCTGGTAACTCATGTGGCTGGTAGATCTACGTGACATCGCCCACACCCACGTGGCGTCGGGATCCACATGGTGTCGTGATCTACATGGCATGCTGATGCACGTAGCTTCGATTGGCCTCGGGCACTCAGATACACAGTTCTGGCAATGAATTCACACGGAAAACAGCAGAAAAACACAGCAGAGGGAGTGGGCAGTGGTGAGTGGAGTATGGTAGGCTGGTGAGGTGTGAGAGTACACAAGGGCGAGGTAAGGAACGGCCACTTCCTCCTCTCCCACAAACACTTGGAGAAGCTCACACTGGACACAGAAATCACCACAAAACTCACCTCTGGCTTGCTGAAACAGCTGTGCTGAGCTGAACAACAACAGCAACATACAAGTGACGCTGAACATGTGACTTGAGAAGCAACGTGGGAAGCTGTAGCGTGGGATGCAACTTACAATCCTCGAAGAAATTCGGCTAGATCCTGCTTGTACCTGTGTCTGGATGCTCAAATGTGCAGACACGACATCAGGACAACTCGTTGAGAGACGGATGCTTCTTGTACAGGATGATGAAGTGAAGATGACTTCATCCCTTCCTTCCTCTCTCTGGGCAAACACAACTGCTGTGACCACTGCCTCCCACCATTTATAATGAGATTATTTGGTGTTCTGGTAGCGGGGTTCAATGATAAACGTCTTCGGAGGCTTCTTACTTTATTGTTAAGTCGTGGTGGGTACACAGGCTTGTGTGTTGTGCCCATGGCCCGGGAGGGGCCATGCCCACGAGGGAGAGAGGAGTGGACACTACTTCTTGACTGAGTGAAGAGTGTCGCCAGAGTGAGAGTGTGACAAGGGCAGGCAGGCTGGCGTGCCCAACTAGAGGCCTGGCTACAGAGGGCAGCACCTTAGTGCCGCAAAATATGAACTAAGCTGGAAGACAGCATGGGCTGTCTGTGCAGACAGTACAGGCTGTCTACACATCAGGTGTTGCTTTGTTCTGGGATGTGATGGTGAGGTGTGGTCTCGACCCTTTATATGCCTTGCTTTGATGTATTGTCTTTATAGTTCCATGATAATGTCAGAAGTCACGAAAGCGCTTGAAATCTCACTTTCGTTTCACAGTGGTTGTTTTGCATATTTTGATAACACCTGTTTATTGTGATCTTATTGCATATATATATATACATACATCTAGGTTTTTCTCCTTTTTCTAAATAGCTCTTGTTCTTTTTTATTTCTTCTATTGTCCATGGGGAAGTGGAAAAGAATCTTTCCTCCGTAAGCCATGCGTGTCGTATGAGGCGACTAAAATGCCGGGAGCAATGGGCTAGTAACCCCTTCTCCTGTATACAATTACTAAAAAAGAGAAGAAGAAAAACTTTATAAAACTGGGTTGCTTAAATGTGCGTGGATGTAGTGCGGATGACAAGAAACAGATGATTGCTGATGTTATGAATGAAAAGAAGTTGGATGTCCTGGCCCTAAGCGAAACAAAGCTGAAGGGGGTAGGAGAGTTTCAGTGGGGGGAAATAAATGGGATTAAATCTGGAGTATCTGAGAGAGTTAGAGCAAAGGAAGGGGTAGCAGTAATGTTAAATGATCAGTTATGGAAGGAGAAAAGAGAATATGAATGTGTAAATTCAAGAATTATGTGGATTAAAGTAAAGGTTGGATGCGAGAAGTGGGTCATAATAAGCGTGTATGCACCTGGAGAAGAGAGGAATGCAGAGGAGAGAGAGAGATTTTGGGAGATGTTAAGTGAATGTATAGGAGCCTTTGAACCAAGTGAGAGAGTAATTGTGGTAGGGGACTTGAATGCTAAAGTAGGAGAAACTTTTAGAGAGGGTGTGGTAGGTAAGTTTGGGGTGCCAGGTGTAAATGATAATGGGAGCCCTTTGATTGAACTTTGTATAGAAAGGGGTTTAGTTATAGGTAATACATATTTTAAGAAAAAGAGGATAAATAAGTATACACGATATGATGTAGGGCGAAATGACAGTAGTTTGTTGGATTATGTATTGGTAGATAAAAGACTGTTGAGTAGACTTCAGGATGTACATGTTTATAGAGGGGCCACAGATATATCAGATCACTTTCTAGTTGTAGCTACACTGAGAGTAAAAGGTAGATGGGATACAAGGAGAATAGAAGCATCAGGGAAGAGAGAGGTGAAGGTTTATAAACTAAAAGAGGAGGCAGTTAGGGTAAGATATAAACAGCTATTGGAGGATAGATGGGCTAATGAGAGCATAGGCAATGGGGTCGAAGAGGTATGGGGTAGGTTTAAAAATGTAGTGTTAGAGTGTTCAGCAGAAGTTTGTGGTTACAGGAAAGTGGGTGCAGGAGGGAAGAGGAGCGATTGGTGGAATGATGATGTAAAGAGAGTAGTAAGGGAGAAAAAGTTAGCATATGAGAAGTTTTTACAAAGTAGAAGTGATGCAAGGAGGGAAGAGTATATGGAGAAAAAGAGAGAAGTTAAGAGAGTGGTGAAGCAATGTAAAAAGAGAGCAAATGAGAGAGTGGGTGAGATGTTATCAACAAATTTTGTTGAAAATAAGAAAAAGTTTTGGAGTGAGATTAACAAGTTAAGAAAGCCTAGAGAACAAATGGATTTGTCAGTTAAAAATAGGAGAGGAGAGTTATTAAATGGAGAGTTAGTGGTATTGGGAAGATGGAAGGAATATTTTGAGGAATTGTTAAATGTTGATGAAGATAGGGAAGCTGTGATTTCGTGTATAGGGCAAGGAGGAATAACATCTTGTAGGAGTGAGGAAGAGCCAGTTGTGAGTGTGGGGGAAGTTCGTGAGGCAGTAGGTAAAATGAAAGGGGGTAAGGCAGCCGGGATTGATGGGATAAAGATAGAAATGTTAAAAGCAGGTGGGGATATAGTTTTGGAGTGGTTGGTGCAATTATTTAATAAATGTATGGAAGAGGGTAAGGTACCTAGGGATTGGCAGAGAGCATGCATAGTTCCTTTGTATAAAGGCAAAGGGGATAAAAGAGAGTGCAAAAATTATAGGGGGATAAGTCTGTTGAGTGTACCTGGTAAAGTGTATGGTAGAGTTATAATTGAAAGAATTAAGAGTAAGACGGAGAATAGTATAGCAGATGAACAAGGAGGCTTTAGGAAAGGTAGGGGGTGTGTGGACCAGGTGTTTACAGTGAAACATATAAGTGAACAGTATTTAGATAAGGCTAAAGAGGTCTTTGTGGCATTTATGGATTTGGAAAAGGCGTATGACAGGGTGGATAGGGGGGCAATGTGGCAGATGTTGCAAGTGTATGGTGTAGGAGGTAGGTTACTGAAAGCAGTGAAGAGTTTTTACGAGGATAGTGAGGCTCAAGTTAGAGTATGTAGGAAAGAGGGAAATTTTTTCCCAGTAAAAGTAGGCCTTAGACAAGGATGTGTGATGTCACCGTGGTTGTTTAATATATTTATAGATGGGGTTGTAAGAGAAGTAAATGCGAGGGTCTTGGCAAGAGGCGTGGAGTTAAAAGATAAAGAATCACACACAAAGTGGGAGTTGTCACAGCTGCTCTTTGCTGATGACACTGTGCTCTTGGGAGATTCTGAAGAGAAGTTGCAGAGATTGGTGGATGAATTTGGTAGGGTGTGCAAAAGAAGAAAATTAAAGGTGAATACAGGAAAGAGTAAGGTTATGAGGATAACAAAAAGATTAGGTGATGAAAGATTGAATATCAGATTGGAGGGAGAGAGTATGG
This sequence comes from Cherax quadricarinatus, assembly GCF_038502225.1. Taxonomy (NCBI): domain Eukaryota; kingdom Metazoa; phylum Arthropoda; class Malacostraca; order Decapoda; family Parastacidae; genus Cherax; species Cherax quadricarinatus. The sequence goes on from NC_091360.1 coordinate 13,206,384, forward strand.
AGGAGGTGAACGTATTCAGATATTTGGGAGTGGACGTGTCAGCGGATGGGTCTATGAAAGATGAGGTGAATCATAGAATTGATGAGGGAAAAAGAGTGAGTGGTGCACTTAGGAGTCTGTGGAGACAAAGAACTTTGTCCTTGGAGGCAAAGAGGGGAATGTATGAGAGTATAGTTTTACCAACGCTCTTATATGGGTGTGAAGCGTGGGTGATGAATGTTGCAGCGAGGAGAAGGCTGGAGGCAGTGGAGATGTCATGTCTGAGGGCAATGTGTGGTGTGAATATAATGCAGAGAATTCGTAGTTTGGAAGTTAGGAGGAGGTGCGGGATTACCAAAACTGTTGTCCAGAGGGCTGAGGAAGGGTTGTTGAGGTGGTTCGGACATGTAGAGAGAATGGAGCGAAACAGAATGACTTCAAGAGTGTATCAGTCTGTAGTGGAAGGAAGGCGGGGTAGGGGTCGGCCTAGGAAGGGTTGGAGGGAGGGGGTAAAGGAGGTTTTGTGTGCGAGGGGCTTGGACTTCCAGCAGGCATGCGTGAGCGTGTTTGATAGGAGTGAATGGAGACAAATGGTTTTTAATACTTGACGTGCTGTTGGAGTGTGAGCAAAGTAACATTTATGAAGGGATTCAGGGAAACCGGCAGGCCGGACTTGAGTCCTGGAGATGGGAAGTACAGTGCCTGCACTCTGAAGGAGGGGTGTTAATGTTGCAGTTTAAAAACTGTAGTGTAAAGCACACTTCTGGCAAGACAGTGATGGAGTGAATGATGGTGAAAGTTTTTCTTTTTCGGGCCACCCTGCCTTGGTGGGAATCGGCCGGTGTGATAATAAAAAAAAATAAAATATATATATATATATATATATATATATAACACACACACACACACACACACACACAGATATATATATATATATATATATATATATATATATATATATATATATATATATATATATATATAATATATGTATATATATATAATACACACACACACACACACACACATATATATATATATATATATATATATATATATATATATATATATATATATATATATATATATATATATATATATATATATATATGTATTAGTGGAGTGGAGTGACTTTCATTAGTTTCTCTTTCTTGAATTACCAGACGTTACTGTGAATTTCATATAACCTGTAGTTACCAGCGGTCGCAATATACACAACGAGAAGCAATTATTACTACAGAACAAGCGTCCTTCCTCCAAAATTTGCACCAGTCAACTATAGTGATAATATAGCATTTATTGTGGTGGAGACGGAAAAAAAAAATAGAAAAGCTAGATACAGCGATTGATAAACAAGGGTGGAGGTCGACCGTTCGTCATTGTAGGAGTGCCAGCAGTCACCGGCTCTTCAACACGCAAGTTATACTTTTGTATCAATCAAATCACATATTACTCGGGTAGATAATTTCCAGTAGATCCTTCATGTGTTAGCTCAAATCACCGACCAGTATGTTTTAAATAAGTGACCCACTGATCAGATCAGATCGACTGGTCCGAACCCTTGACTGGTCCGAACCCTTGACTGGTCCGAACCCTTGACTGGTTTCAAACGGTTTCGTTGGACAATAAAGCAGACTGTAAACGGATGGGGTTGTAGGCACCCTTATAAACACAAACATTAAAAATCAGGAACGTGACGGTAAGCTGTCCAATATACAAAAACAGTTAGAAACAGAAATACAAATAGCTAGAGCTTCATTTAAGGAGATTATTAATAGAATAATCAAGAGGTTGCTAGTAGAATTGCAGTAAATCAACCATTCAAATCATTATGAAGCTGTGTGTAGTCTGTGGTCAGTCAAACAAACGGGCTTCCACATGGATAAATTGTCATTTTTGTGGAAATTGGTGTCACGCTCCTTGTGCAGATATCCCAGAACTAGCTACAAGCAATATTAAAACAGAGAAGTGTTTTTGGGTATGCCCAAATGAGGAAAATCTGTGGACTAAAATCACAAGGGTATTAAAAGAGGACAACATCAAAGCTGCTTTCATAGAAAACCTGGAAGCTTTCTACAACAGATGGGAAAATAAAAAGTCTGGGCTGAATGGTACTGCCCTTGATACTGGCCATGTAGTCACAAACTGTAAGGCTGGAGGTGATGTCCTGGTAGTCAGTAAATGTGGGGCGGATAGTGCTGTCCTGGGAGACAGTAATGGTGAAGCTGGAGGTGCTGTCCTGGGAGACAGAAATGGTGAAGCTGGAGATACTGTCCTGGGAGACAGTAATGGTGAAGCTGGAGATTTTGTCCAGGTAGTCGGGAATTATACGCAGGAAGGAATACATATAAATGACCTCATAGGGGACAGGAGCCATAGTAGGGAAACAAGTGTAGTCAAAGATAAGATAAAACCAATATTGCAAACTAGAAATACCGCAGGAAATAGCAAACAAGAGGACTCCAATAGCAATAGTGAGGATAAATTACCAAAAACAACTGGTGGGAGCTCCATTGTTGGTGCTAGGGAGGATAGAAGTAAGACAGGGAAACATGCACCAACAGGGAATACAGTCACAGAAACCCAAGGCAAGCTGGCATGGGAAATCTGGAAAAACAGATGGGACATGCAACTATGACCACCCTAGAAAATGCCATGCCCATATGACAACAGGAAAATGCAAACTCCCTTCCTGTAAGCTTTTTCACCCTGAAATGTGTACCTCTTCAGTACAGGAAAGACTGTGCTATAACTTAAATTGCCAGGCATACCATCTAAAGAGGACAAAAAGATACAAAACACCCAGGCCATGGGAAAACTTGGGTAGCCACAGCCACTCAAGAGGGAGAGATTTTTTAGTGCCAGGAAGAAAAAAAAACTGGCAGGAAATGGCAGAAATCGTACACCAAATCCAGTCATTCCTGGAGTGGAACCACAGTCGATGGCCTCCACTCCAAACCAACAGATACAGATACTAATGCCGGAAAAAAAATCCCCCCCCAGTACCAACAATACCACCAGTCCGATAACATTCTTCTTTGCAAATATACAGGGTCTAAAGCCAGCAACAAACAACAAAATACCTTTCATCCGTGGACTGCTTGCAGAGGCAAAGGCAATGTTCGCGGCTTTCACTGAGACCCACATAACGGATCACTTGGACAACGAAATATGGATCCCAGGTTACAACCTATACAGATGTGACAGAGTGAACAGGCAAAAGGGGGGGGGTTGGCCTGTACATTGCAGAGTCACTTGTTTGCAAAGAACTGCTTAATGCCTCAAATGATGTAGTGGAAGTTTTAGCAGTAAAGGTCGAGAACCAAAACCTAGTCATTGTGGTAGTCTACAAGCCTCCGGATGCAACATCCCAGCAATTCCAGGAACAGCTGTTAAAAATTAACCACTGTCTGGAAAATCTTCCAGCTCCTGCACCCAACATCTTGCTCCTGGGGGATTTCAACTTAAGGCACCTAAAATGGAGGAATATAGCAAATAATATTGTTGCAGTAATAACACCAGGAGGCAGCTCTGATGAAAACTCACACTCACACGAGCTTTTAAATCTCTGCACAAAATTCAATTTAAACCAGCAAATAATAGAGCCTACTAGACTGGAGAATACACTAGACCTCATCTTCACTAACAATGATGATCTGATAAGAAATGTCACCATATCAAAAACAATATACTCAGATCACAACATAATTGAGGTTCAGACATGTATGCGTGGAGCCCCAGACCGACAAAATGAGACTAGTCACGAGGGAGCATTCACCAAATTCAATTTCAATAACAAAAACATAAAGTGGGACCAAGTAAACCAAGTCCTAACCGATATAAGCTGGGAAGATATACTAAGCAACACAGACCCCAACTTATGCCTAGAACAGATTAACTCGGTGGCACTCGATGTATGCACAAGGCTTATTCCTCTAAGAAAAAGGAGGAGTAGA